>NC_084575.2:32988066-33015566 GCF_033978685.3 Nerophis lumbriciformis
AACCCTAACCCTAACCCTAACCAACTATGTGTCTTTATGTCTAAACCTAACCCTAACCCTAACCCCCTAACCCTAACCAACTATGTGTCTTTATGTCTAAACCTAACCCTAACCAACTATGTGTCTTTATGTCTAACCCTAACCCTAACCCTAACCCTAACCAACTATGCGTCTTTATGTCTAAACCTAACCCTAACCAACTATGTGTCTTTATGTCTAACCCTAACCCTAACCCTAACCCTAACCAACTATGTGTCTTTATGTCTAAACCTAACCCTAACCCTAACCCCCTAACCCTAACCCTAACCAACTATGTGTCTTTATGTCTAAACCTAACCCTAACCCTAGCCCTAACCAACTATGTGTCTTTATGTCTAAACATAACCCTAACCCTAACCCCCTAACCCTAACCAACTATGTGTCTTTATGTCTAAACCTAACCCTAACCCTAACCCTAACCAACTATGTGTCTTTATGTCTAAACCTAACTCTAACCCTAACCCCCTAACCCTAACCCTAACCAACTATGTGTCTTTATGTCTAACCCTAACCCTAACCCTAACCCTAACCAACTATGTGTCTTTATGTCTAAACCTAACCCTAACCCTAACCTTAACCCTAACCAACTATGTGTCTTTATGTCTAACCCTAACCTTAACCCTAACCCTAACCAACTATGTGTCTTTATATCTAAACCTAACCCTAACCCTAACCCCCTAACCCTAACCCTAACCAACTATGTGTCTTTATGTCTAAACCTAACCCTAACCCTAACCCCCTAACCCTAACCCTAACCAACTATGTGTCTTTATGTCTAAACCTAACCCTAACCCTAACCAACTATGTCTAAACCTAACCCTAACCCTAACCCTAACCAACTATGTGTCTTTATGTCTAAACCTAACCCTAACCCCCTAACCCTAACCAACTATGTGTCTTTATGTCTAAACCTAACCCTAACCCTAACCCTAACCCTAATCAACTATGTGTCTTTATGTCTAAACCTAACCCTAACCCCCTAACCCTAACCCTAACCAACTATGTGTCTTTATGTCTAAACCTAACCCTAACCCTAACCCTAACCAACTATGTGTCTTTATGTCTAAACCTAACCCTAACCCTAACCGCCTAACCCTAACCCTAACCAACTATGTGTCTTTATGTCTAAACCTAACCCTAACCCTAACCCTAACCATCTATGTGTCTTTATGTCTAAACCTAACCCTAACCCTAACCCTAACCAACTATGTGTCTTTATGTCTAAACCTAACTTTAACCCTAACCCTAACCAACTATGTGTCTTTATGTCTAAACTTAACCCTAACCCTAACCCTAACCCTAACCAACTATGTGTCTTTATGTCTAAACCTAACCCTAACCCTAACCCTAACCCTAACCCTAACCAACTATGTGTCTTTATGTCTAAACCTAACCCTAACCAACTATGTGTCTTTATGTCTAACCCTAACCCTAACCCTAACCCTAACCCTAACCCTAACCCTAACCAACTATGTGTCTTTATGTCTAAACCTAACCCTAACCCTAACCCCCTAACCCTAACCCTAACCAACTATGTGTCTTTATGTCTAAACCTAACCCTAACCCTAACCCTAACCAACTATGTGTCTTTATGTCTAAACATAACCCTAACCCTAACCCCCTAACCCTAACCCTAACCAACTATGTGTCTTTATGTCTAAACCTAACCCTAACCCTAACCCTAACCAACTATGTGTCTTTATGTCTAAACATAACCCTAACCCTAACCCTAACCCTAACCCTAACCCTAACCCTAACCAACTATGTGTCTTTATGTCTAAACCTAACCCTAACCCTAACCCTAACCAACTATGTGTCTTTATGTCTAAACCTAACCCTAACCCCCTAACCCTAACCCTAACCAACTATGTGTCTTTATGTCTAACCCTAACCCTAACCCTAACCCTAACCCTAACCAACTATGTGTCTTTATGTCTAAACCTAACCCAAACCCTAACCTTAACCCTAACCAACTATGTGTCTTTGTGTCTAACCCTAACCTTAACCCTAACCCTTACCAACTAGGTGTCTTTATGTCTAAACCTAACCCTAACCCTAACCCCCTAACCCTAACCCTAACCAACTATGTGTCTTTATGTCTAAACCTAACCCTAACCCTAACCCCCTAACCCTAACCCTAACCAACTATGTGTCTTTATGTCTAAACCTAACCCTAACCCTAACCAACTATGTGTCTTTATGTCTAAACCTAACCCTAACCCTAACCCTAACCAACTATGTGTCTTTATGTCCAAACCTAACCCTAACCCCCTAACCCTAACCAACTATGTGTCTTTATGTCTAAACATAACCCTAACCCTAACCCTAACCCTAATCAACTATGTGTCTTTATGTCTAAACCTAACCCTAACCCCCTAACCCTAACCCTAACCAACTATGTGTCTTTATGTCTAAACCTAACCCTAACCCTAACCCTAACCAACTATGTGTCTTTATGTCTAAACCTAACCCTAACCCTAACCCCCTAACCCTAACCCTAACCAACTATGTGTCTTTATGTCTAAACCTAACCCTAACCCTAACCCCCTAACCCTAACCCTAACCAACTATGTGTCTTTATGTCTAAACCTAACCCTAACCCTAACCCTAACCATCTATGTGTCTTTATGTCTAAACCTAACCCTAACCCTAACCCTAACCAACTATGTGTCTTTATGTCTAAATCTAACCCTAACCCTAACCCTAACCAACTATGTGTCTTTATGTCTAAACCTAACCCTAACCCTAACCCTAACCATCTATGTGTCTTTATGTCTAAACCTAACCCTAACCCTAACCCTAACCAACTATGTGTCTTTATGTCTAAATCTAACCCTAACCCTAACCCTAACCAACTATGTGTCTTTATGTCTAAACCTAACCCTAACCAACTATGTGTCTTTATGTCTAACCCTAACCCTAACCCTAACCCTAACCCTAACCCTAACCAACTATGTGTCTTTATGTCTAAACCTAACCCTAACCCTAACCTCCTAACCCTAACCCTAACCAACTATGTGTCTTTATGTCTAAACCTAACCCTAACCCTAACCCTAACCAACTATGTGTCTTTATGTCTAAACCTAACCCTAAACCTAACCCTAACCAACTATGTGTCTTTATGTCTAAACATAACCCTAACCCTAACCCCCTAACCCTAACCCTAACCAACTATGTGTCTTTATGTCTAAACCTAACCCTAACCCTAACCAACTATGTGTCTTTATGTCTAAACCTAACTCTAACCCTAACCCCCTAACCCTAACCCTAACCAACTATGTGTCTTTATGTCTAACCCTAACCCTAACCCTAACCCTAACCAACTATGTCTTTATGTCTAAACCTAACCCTAACCCTAACCCTAACCAACTATGTGTCTTTATGTCTAAACCTAACCCTAACCCTAACCCTAACCAACTATGTGTCTTTATGTCTAAACATAACCCTAACCCTAACCCCCTAACCCTAACCCTAACCAACTATGTGTCTTTATGTCTAAACCTAACCCTAACCCTAACCCTAACCAACTATGTGTCTTTATGTCTAAACCTAACCCTAACCCTAACCCCCTAACCCTAACCCTAACCAACTATGTGTCTTTATGTCTAAACCTAACCCTAACCCTAACCCTAACCCTAACCAACTATGTGTCTTTATGTCTAAACCTAACCCTAACCCTAACCCTAACCCCAACCCTAACCCTAACCCTAACCCTAACCAACTATGTGTCTTTATGTCTAAACCTAACCCTAACCCTAACCCTAACCAACTATGTGTCTTTATGTCTAAACCTAACCCTAACCCTAACCCTAACCCCCTAACCCTAACCCTAACCAACTATGTGTCTTTATGTCTAAACCTAACCCTAACCCTAACCCTAACCAACTATGTGTCTTTATGTCTAAACCTAACCCTAACCCTAACCCCCTAACCCTAACCCTAACCAACTATGTGTCTTTATGTCTAAACCTAACCCTAACCCTAACCCTAACCCCCTAACCCTAACCCTAACCAACTATGTGTCTTTATGTCTAAACCTAACCCTAACCCTAACCCTAACCAACTATGTGTCTTTATGTCTAAACCTAACCCTAACCCTAATCCTAACCAACTATGTGTCTTTATGTCTAAATCTAACCCTAACCCTAACCCCCTAACCCTAACCCTAACCAACTATCTGTCTTTATGTCTAAACCTAACCCTAACCCTAACCCTAACCCTAACCAACTATGTGTCTTTATGTCTAAACTTGACCCTAACCCCCAACCCTAACCCTAACCAACTATGTGTCTTTATGTCTAAACCTAACCCTAACCCTAACCCTAACCCTAACCAACTATGTGTCTTTATGTCTAACCCTAACCCTAACCCCCTAAACCTAACCCTAACCAACTATGTGTCTTTATGTCTAAACCTAACCCTAACCCTAACCCTAACCTTAACCAACTATGTGTCTTTATGTCTAAACCTAACTCTAACCCTAACCCCTTAACCCTAACCCTAACCAACTATGTGTCTTTATGTCTAAACCTAACCCTAACCCTAACCCTAACCCTAACCAACTATGTGTCTTTATGTCTAAACCTAACCCTAACCCTAACCCCCTAACCCTAACCAACTATGTGTCTTTATGTCTAACCCTAACCCTAACCCTAACCCTAACCAACTATGCGTCTTTATGTCTAAACCTAACCCTAACCAACTATGTGTCTTTATGTCTATGTCTAACCCTAACCCTAACCCTAACCCTAACCAACTATGTGTCTTTATGTCTAAACCTAACCCTAACCCTAACCCCCTAACCCTAACCCTAACCAACTATGTGTCTTTATGTCTAAACCTAACCCTAACCCTAGCCCTAACCAACTATGTGTCTTTATGTCTAAACATAACCCTAACCCTAACCCCCTAACCCTAACCAACTATGTGTCTTTATGTCTAAACCTAACCCTAACCCTAACCCTAACCAACTATGTGTCTTTATGTCTAAACCTAACCCTAACCCTAACCCCCTAACCCTAACCCTAACCAACTATGTGTCTTTATGTCTAACCCTAACCCTAACCCTAACCCTAACCAACTATGTGTCTTTATGTCTAAACCTAACCCTAACCCTAACCTTAACCCTAACCAACTATGTGTCTTTATGTCTAACCCTAACCTTAACCCTAACCCTAACCAACTATGTGTCTTTATGTCTAAACCTAACCCTAACCCTAACCCCCTAACCCTAACCCTAACCAACTATGTGTCTTTATGTCTAAACCTAACCCTAACCCTAGCCCTAACCAACTATGTGTCTTTATGTCTAAACATAACCCTAACCCTAACCCCCTAACCCTAACCAACTATGTGTCTTTATGTCTAAACCTAACCCTAACCCTAACCCTAACCAACTATGTGTCTTTATGTCTAAACCTAACCCTAACCCTAACCCCCTAACCCTAACCCTAACCAACTATGTGTCTTTATGTCTAACCCTAACCCTAACCCTAACCCTAACCAACTATGTGTCTTTATGTCTAAACCTAACCCTAACCCTAACCTTAACCCTAACCAACTATGTGTCTTTATGTCTAACCCTAACCTTAACCCTAACCCTAACCAACTATGTGTCTTTATGTCTAAACCTAACCCTAACCCTAACCCCCTAACCCTAACCCTAACCAACTATGTGTCTTTATGTCTAAACCTAACCCTAACCCTAACCCCCTAACCCTAACCCTAACCAACTATGTGTCTTTATGTCTAAACCTAACCCTAACCCTAACCAACTATGTCTAAACCTAACCCTAACCCTAACCCTAACCAACTATGTGTCTTTATGTCTAAACCTAACCCTAACCCCCTAACCCTAACCAACTATGTGTCTTTATGTCTAAACCTAACCCTAACCCTAACCCTAACCCTAATCAACTATGTGTCTTTATGTCTAAACCTAACCCTCACCCCCTAACCCTAACCAACTATGTGTCTTTATGTCTAAACCTAACTTTAACCCTAACCCTAACCAACTATGTGTCTTTATGTCTAAACTTAACCCTAACCCTAACCCTAACCCTAACCAACTATGTGTCTTTATGTCTAAACCTAACCCTAACCCTAACCCTAACCCTAACCCTAACCAACTATGTGTCTTTATGTCTAAACCTAACCCTAACCAACTATGTGTCTTTATGTCTAACCCTAACCCTAACCCTAACCCTAACCCTAACCCTAACCCTAACCAACTATGTGTCTTTATGTCTAAACCTAACCCTAACCCTAACCCCCTAACCCTAACCCTAACCAACTATGTGTCTTTATGTCTAAACCTAACCCTAACCCTAACCCTAACCAACTATGTGTCTTTATGTCTAAACATAACCCTAACCCTAACCCCCTAACCCTAACCCTAACCAACTATGTGTCTTTATGTCTAAACCTAACCCTAACCCTAACCCTAGCCAACTATGTGTCTTTATGTCTAAACATAACCCTAACCCTAACCCTAACCCTAACCCTAACCCTAACCCTAACCAACTATGTGTCTTTATGTCTAAACCTAACCCTAACCCTAACCCTAACCAACTATGTGTCTTTATGTCTAAACCTAACCCTAACCCTAACCCCCTAACCCTAACCCTAACCAACTATGTGTCTTTATGTCTAACCCTAACCCTAACCCTAACCCTAACCCTAACCAACTATGTGTCTTTATGTCTAAACCTAACCCAAACCCTAACCTTAACCCTAACCAACTATGTGTCTTTGTGTCTAACCCTAACCTTAACCCTAACCCTTACCAACTAGGTGTCTTTATGTCTAAACCTAACCCTAACCCTAACCCCCTAACCCTAACCCTAACCAACTATGTGTCTTTATGTCTAAACCTAACCCTAACCCTAACCCCCTAACCCTAACCCTAACCAACTATGTGTCTTTATGTCTAAACCTAACCCTAACCCTAACCAACTATGTGTCTTTATGTCTAAACCTAACCCTAACCCTAACCCTAACCAACTATGTGTCTTTATGTCTAAACCTAACCCTAACCCCCTTACCCTAACCAACTATGTGTCTTTATGTCTAAACCTAACCCTAACCCTAACCCTAACCCTAATCAACTATGTGTCTTTATGTCTAAACCTAACCCTAACCCCCTAACCCTAACCCTAACCAACTATGTGTCTTTATGTCTAAACCTAACCCTAACCCTAACCCTAACCAACTATGTGTCTTTATGTCTAAACCTAACCCTAACCCTAACCCCCTAACCCTAACCCTAACCAACTATGTGTCTTTATGTCTAAACCTAACCCTAACCCTAACCCCCTAACCCTAACCCTAACCAACTATGTGTCTTTATGTCTAAACCTAACCCTAACCCTAACCCTAACCATCTATGTGTCTTTATGTCTAAACCTAACCCTAACCCTAACCCTAACCAACTATGTGTCTTTATGTCTAAATCTAACCCTAACCCTAACCCTAACCAACTATGTGTCTTTATGTCTAAACTTAACCCTAACCCTAACCCTAACCCTAACCAACTATGTGTCTTTATGTCTAAACCTAACCCTAACCCTAACCCTAACCCTAACCCTAACCAACTATGTGTCTTTATGTCTAAACCTAACCCTAACCAACTATGTGTCTTTATGTCTAACCCTAACCCTAACCCTAACCCTAACCCTAACCAACTATGTGTCTTTATGTCTAAACCTAACCCTAACCCTAACCTCCTAACCCTAACCCTAACCAACTATGTGTCTTTATGTCTAAACCTAACCCTAACCCTAACCCTAACCAACTATGTGTCTTTATGTCTAAACCTAACCCTAACCCTAACCCCCTAACCCTAACCCTAACCAACTATGTGTCTTTATGTCTAAACCTAACCCTAACCCTAACCCTAACCAACTATGTGTCTTTATGTCTAAACATAACCCTAACCCTAACCCCCTAACCCTAACCCTAACCAACTATGTGTCTTTATGTCTAAACCTAACCCTAACCCTAACCCTAACCAACTATGTGTCTTTATGTCTAAACCTAACCCTAACCCTAACCCCCTAACCCTAACCCTAACCAACTATGTGTCTTTATGTCTAACCCTAACCCTAACCCTAACCCTAACCCTAACCCTAACCAACTATGTGTCTTTATGTCTAAACCTAACCCAAACCCTAACCTTAACCCTAACCAACTATGTGTCTTTATGTCTAACCCTAACCTTAACCCTAACCCTAACCAACTAGGTGTCTTTATGTCTAAACCTAACCCTAACCCTAACCCCCTAACCCTAACCCTAACCAACTATGTGTCTTTATGTCTAAACCTAACCCTAACCCTAACCCCCTAACCCTAACCCTAACCAACTATGTGTCTTTATGTCTAAACCTAACCCTAACCCTAACCAACTATGTGTCTTTATGTCTAAACCTAACCCTAACCCTAACCCTAACCAACTATGTGTCTTTATGTCTAAACCTAACCCTAACCCCCTAACCCTAACCAACTATGTGTTTTTATGTCTAAACCTAACCCTAACCCTAACCCTAACCCTAATCAACTATGTGTCTTTATGTCTAAACCTAACCCTAACCCCCTAACCCTAACCCTAACCAACTATGTGTCTTTATGTCTAAACCTAACCCTAACCCTAACCCTAACCAACTATGTGTCTTTATGTCTAAACCTAACCCTAACCCTAACCCCCTAACCCTAACCCTAACCAACTATGTGTCTTTATGTCTAAACCTAACCCTAACCCTAACCCTAACCCTAACCCTAACCCTAACCCTAACCCTAACCATCTATGTGTCTTTATGTCTAAACCTAACCCTAACCCTAACCCTAACCTTAACCAACTATGTGTCTTTATGTCTAAACCTAACTCTAAACCTAACCCCTTAACCCTAACCCTAACCAACTATGTGTCTTTATGTCTAAACCTAACCCTAACCCTAACCCTAACCCTAACCAACTATGTGTCTTTATGTCTAAACCTAACCCTAACCCTAACCCCCTAACCCTAACCAACTATGTGTCTTTATGTCTAACCCTAACCCTAACCCTAACCCTAACCAACTATGCGTCTTTATGTCTAAACCTAACCCTAACCAACTATGTGTCTTTATGTCTATGTCTAACCCTAACCCTAACCCTAACCCTAACCAACTATGTGTCTTTATGTCTAAACCTAACCCTAACCCTAACCCCCTAACCCTAACCCTAACCAACTATGTGTCTTTATGTCTAAACCTAACCCTAACCCTAGCCCTAACCAACTATGTGTCTTTATGTCTAAACATAACCCTAACCCTAACCCCCTAACCCTAACCAACTATGTGTCTTTATGTCTAAACCTAACCCTAACCCTAACCCTAACCATCTATGTGTCTTTATGTCTAAACCTAACCCTAACCCTAACCCTAACCTTAACCAACTATGTGTCTTTATGTCTAAACCTAACTCTAACCCTAACCCCTTAACCCTAACCCTAACCAACTATGTGTCTTTATGTCTAAACCTAACCCTAACCCTAACCCTAACCCTAACCAACTATGTGTCTTTATGTCTAAACCTAACCCTAACCCTAACCCCCTAACCCTAACCAACTATGTGTCTTTATGTCTAACCCTAACCCTAACCCTAACCCTAACCAACTATGCGTCTTTATGTCTAAACCTAACCCTAACCAACTATGTGTCTTTATGTCTATGTCTAACCCTAACCCTAACCCTAACCCTAACCAACTATGTGTCTTTATGTCTAAACCTAACCCTAACCCTAACCCCCTAACCCTAACCCTAACCAACTATGTGTCTTTATGTCTAAACCTAACCCTAACCCTAGCCCTAACCAACTATGTGTCTTTATGTCTAAACATAACCCTAACCCTAACCCCCTAACCCTAACCAACTATGTGTCTTTATGTCTAAACCTAACCCTAACCCTAACCCTAACCAACTATGTGTCTTTATGTCTAAACCTAACCCTAACCCTAACCCCCTAACCCTAACCCTAACCAACTATGTGTCTTTATGTCTAACCCTAACCCTAACCCTAACCCTAACCAACTATGTGTCTTTATGTCTAAACCTAACCCTAACCCTAACCTTAACCCTAACCAACTATGTGTCTTTATGTCTAACCCTAACCTTAACCCTAACCCTAACCAACTATGTGTCTTTATGTCTAAACCTAACCCTAACCCTAACCCCCTAACCCTAACCCTAACCAACTATGTGTCTTTATGTCTAAACCTAACCCTAACCCTAACCCCCTAACCCTAACCCTAACCAACTATGTGTCTTTATGTCTAAACCTAACCCTAACCCTAACCAACTATGTCTAAACCTAACCCTAACCCTAACCCTAACCAACTATGTGTCTTTATGTCTAAACCTAACCCTAACCCCCTAACCCTAACCAACTATGTGTCTTTATGTCTAAACCTAACCCTAACCCTAACCCTAACCCTAATCAACTATGTGTCTTTATGTCTAAACCTAACCCTAACCCCCTAACCCTAACCATCTATGTGTCTTTATGTCTAAACCTAACCCTAACCCTAACCCTAACCAACTATGTGTCTTTATGTCTAAACCTAACTTTAACCCTAACCCTAACCAACTATGTGTCTTTATGTCTAAACTTAACCCTAACCCTAACCCTAACCCTAACCAACTATGTGTCTTTATGTCTAAACCTAACCCTAACCCTAACCCTAACCCTAACCCTAACCAACTATGTGTCTTTATGTCTAAACCTAACCCTAACCAACTATGTGTCTTTATGTCTAACCCTAACCCTAACCCTAACCCTAACCCTAACCCTAACCCTAACCAACTATGTGTCTTTATGTCTAAACCTAACCCTAACCCTAACCCCCTAACCCTAACCCTAACCAACTATGTGTCTTTATGTCTAAACCTAACCCTAACCCTAACCCTAACCAACTATGTGTCTTTATGTCTAAACATAACCCTAACCCTAACCCCCTAACCCTAACCCTAACCAACTATGTGTCTTTATGTCTAAACCTAACCCTAACCCTAACCCTAGCCAACTATGTGTCTTTATGTCTAAACATAACCCTAACCCTAACCCTAACCCTAACCCTAACCCTAACCCTAACCAACTATGTGTCTTTATGTCTAAACCTAACCCTAACCCTAACCCTAACCAACTATGTGTCTTTATGTCTAAACCTAACCCTAACCCTAACCCCCTAACCCTAACCCTAACCAACTATGTGTCTTTATGTCTAACCCTAACCCTAACCCTAACCCTAACCCTAACCAACTATGTGTCTTTATGTCTAAACCTAACCCAAACCCTAACCTTAACCCTAACCAACTATGTGTCTTTGTGTCTAACCCTAACCTTAACCCTAACCCTTACCAACTAGGTGTCTTTATGTCTAAACCTAACCCTAACCCTAACCCCCTAACCCTAACCCTAACCAACTATGTGTCTTTATGTCTAAACCTAACCCTAACCCTAACCCCCTAACCCTAACCCTAACCAACTATGTGTCTTTATGTCTAAACCTAACCCTAACCCTAACCAACTATGTGTCTTTATGTCTAAACCTAACCCTAACCCTAACCCTAACCAACTATGTGTCTTTATGTCTAAACCTAACCCTAACCCCCTTACCCTAACCAACTATGTGTCTTTATGTCTAAACCTAACCCTAACCCTAACCCTAACCCTAATCAACTATGTGTCTTTATGTCTAAACCTAACCCTAACCCCCTAACCCTAACCCTAACCAACTATGTGTCTTTATGTCTAAACCTAACCCTAACCCTAACCCTAACCAACTATGTGTCTTTATGTCTAAACCTAACCCTAACCCTAACCCCCTAACCCTAACCCTAACCAACTATGTGTCTTTATGTCTAAACCTAACCCTAACCCTAACCCCCTAACCCTAACCCTAACCAACTATGTGTCTTTATGTCTAAACCTAACCCTAACCCTAACCCTAACCATCTATGTGTCTTTATGTCTAAACCTAACCCTAACCCTAACCCTAACCAACTATGTGTCTTTATGTCTAAATCTAACCCTAACCCTAACCCTAACCAACTATGTGTCTTTATGTCTAAACTTAACCCTAACCCTAACCCTAACCCTAACCAACTATGTGTCTTTATGTCTAAACCTAACCCTAACCCTAACCCTAACCCTAACCCTAACCAACTATGTGTCTTTATGTCTAAACCTAACCCTAACCAACTATGTGTCTTTATGTCTAACCCTAACCCTAACCCTAACCCTAACCCTAACCAACTATGTGTCTTTATGTCTAAACCTAACCCTAACCCTAACCTCCTAACCCTAACCCTAACCAACTATGTGTCTTTATGTCTAAACCTAACCCTAACCCTAACCCTAACCAACTATGTGTCTTTATGTCTAAACCTAACCCTAACCCTAACCCCCTAACCCTAACCCTAACCAACTATGTGTCTTTATGTCTAAACCTAACCCTAACCCTAACCCTAACCAACTATGTGTCTTTATGTCTAAACATAACCCTAACCCTAACCCCCTAACCCTAACCCTAACCAACTATGTGTCTTTATGTCTAAACCTAACCCTAACCCTAACCCTAACCAACTATGTGTCTTTATGTCTAAACCTAACCCTAACCCTAACCCCCTAACCCTAACCCTAACCAACTATGTGTCTTTATGTCTAACCCTAACCCTAACCCTAACCCTAACCCTAACCCTAACCAACTATGTGTCTTTATGTCTAAACCTAACCCAAACCCTAACCTTAACCCTAACCAACTATGTGTCTTTATGTCTAACCCTAACCTTAACCCTAACCCTAACCAACTAGGTGTCTTTATGTCTAAACCTAACCCTAACCCTAACCCCCTAACCCTAACCCTAACCAACTATGTGTCTTTATGTCTAAACCTAACCCTAACCCTAACCCCCTAACCCTAACCCTAACCAACTATGTGTCTTTATGTCTAAACCTAACCCTAACCCTAACCAACTATGTGTCTTTATGTCTAAACCTAACCCTAACCCTAACCCTAACCAACTATGTGTCTTTATGTCTAAACCTAACCCTAACCCCCTAACCCTAACCAACTATGTGTTTTTATGTCTAAACCTAACCCTAACCCTAACCCTAACCCTAATCAACTATGTGTCTTTATGTCTAAACCTAACCCTAACCCCCTAACCCTAACCCTAACCAACTATGTGTCTTTATGTCTAAACCTAACCCTAACCCTAACCCTAACCAACTATGTGTCTTTATGTCTAAACCTAACCCTAACCCTAACCCCCTAACCCTAACCCTAACCAACTATGTGTCTTTATGTCTAAACCTAACCCTAACCCTAACCCTAACCCTAACCCTAACCCTAACCCTAACCCTAACCATCTATGTGTCTTTATGTCTAAACCTAACCCTAACCCTAACCCTAACCAACTATGTGTCTTTATGTCTAAACCTAACTTTAACCCTAACCCTAACCAACTATGTGTCTTTATGTCTAAACTTAACCCTAACCCTAACCCTAACCCTAACCAACTATGTGTCTTTATGTCTAAACCTAACCCTAACCCTAACCCTAACCCTAACCCTAACCAACTATGTGTCTTTATGTCTAAACCTAACCCTAACCCTAACCCCAACCCTAACCCTAACCCTAACCCTAACCAACTATGTGTCTTTATGTCTAAACCTAACCCTAACCCTAACCCTAACCCTAACCAACTATGTGTCTTTATGTCTAAACCTAACCCTAACCCTAACAATAACCCCCTAACCCTAACCCTAACCAACTATGTGTCTTTATGTCTAAACCTAACCCTAACCCTAACCCTAACCCTAACCAACTATGTGTCTTTATGTCTAAACCTAACCCTAACCCCCTAACCCTAACCCTAACCAACTATGTGTCTTTATGTCTAAACCTAACCCTAACCCTAACCCTAACCCCCTAACCCTAACCCTAACCAACTATGTGTCTTTATGTCTAAACCTAACCCTAACCCTAACCCTAACCCCCTAACCCTAACCCTAACCAACTATGTGTCTTTATGTCTAAACCTAACCCTAACCCTAACCCTAACCCTAACCAACTATGTGTCTTTATGTCTAAACCTAACCCTAACCCTAACCCTAACCAACTATGTGTCTTTATGTCTAAATCTAACCCTAACCCTAACCCCCTAACCCTAACCCTAACCAACTATCTGTCTTTATGTCTAAACCTAACCCTAACCCTAACCCTAACCCTAACCAACTATGTGTCTTTATGTCTAAACTTAACCCTAACCCCCTAACCCTAACCCTAACCAACTATGTGTCTTAATGTCTAAACCTAACCCTAACCCTAACCCTAACCCTAACCAACTATGTGTCTTTATGTCTAACCCTAACCCTAACCCTAACCCCCTAACCCCCTAACCCTAACCCTAACCAACTATGTGTCTTTATGTCTAAACCTAACCCTAACCCTAACCCTAACCTTAACCAACTATGTGTCTTTATGTCTAAACCTAACTCTAACCCTAACCCTAACCCTAACCAACTATGTGTCTTTATGTCTAAACCTAACCCTAACCCTAACCCCCTAACCCTAACCAACTATGTGTCTTTATGTCTAAACCTAACCCTAACCCTAACCCCTTAACCCTAACCCTAACCAACTATGTGTCTTTATGTCTAAACCTAACCCTAACCCTAACCCCCTAACCCTAACCCCCTAACCCTAACCCTAACCCTAACCCTAACCTTAACCCTAACCAACTATGTGTCTCTATGTCTAAACCTAACCCTAACCCTAACCCTAACCCCAACCCTAACCCTAACCCTAATTGTCGCATTGCTAAACCACGTTTCGATCGGCGACCCGATCCAAAACGAACAAGTACCCAATTTAAAGCTAAAGCCACCTTTCCGCCAAGTGGTACAGTTCATTTGTGAGTATGGTTTTGGAACATCTGGCTTTTGTGTGCACCATGTGGTGTGTGTGAGGACGGGATGATAGCTGACTCAGCTATGTTGAAAGAAAAAAGTCACATCATAGCAGCGCGACAAGTCGACAAGGAAGAGTACCACAACCTAGGGCCGTGTTTTTTCCACCTTTTTTTTGAGCAAAGGCACATTTTTTTGCGTCCAAACACCACCAGCAGAAATCATTAAAAAACCAAACTCAGTTGACAGTAAATTGTTGGATATATGACTTTAAACCAGACCTGGGCTAATCAAGGCCCCGGGGCCACATGCTTTTCAATCTGGCCCGCCGGACATTCCCAAATATTGTTGTTATATCTTTAAGATGGAAAGTGTAGCTGCCATTATGATGTGAAGTCATGTTTTCTAATGACCGTAAGTCTTCAACTACACAAAGTATTTCAATGGTTGGAATCTATGGCGTCACATTAGTGCCAAAAATCCGAGCGCATAAAAACTGTTATCGCGCGCTGATTCTCCACTTCGTGCACGCGCGCGACACCCTTTTGCGTGCGCGCGGTGCCTTTTTGCGCGCGCGTGGTGCCTTTTTGCGCGCGCGCGGTGCCTTTCTGCGCGCTCTCTGTGTACTCCTGGCATCTCTCCTCGCACTGTCATGTTTCTTTTTGGCACTTTGGGGGCGGGTATGCTTAGACGGCCCCTTCTTTCTGATTGGCTGTGAGCATAGCCATCTTACCTCGGACATCTAGCCTCAATCATTACATTGATGTCAATGGTACATGTACTAATTAAATTACCATAACTTGCTCGATTTTCGACCAATTTACAAACGGTTTGCCTTGTTACAAATCTTATTACATGTAGATATGACATAGGATGCTGTACCTGTTGAAATTACCTCTTTCGCTTTCAAAAAAAAATTACTTAATTGTGCAACATAGTTGTGTAGGGTCAGTGTTAGTCAGTTCTCTGATTATTATAAACTGTTTCAGAATACATTATTAAAAGGCTATTTTTAACATTTTAAAAACAAAATTCTAAGATTATTTAATTAATTTTATGGCTGAATCAAAAGAAATTCCATAAATTAGAAAACAAATGTTCAAGAAGAAGTGAAAATATAAAATAATGTTATGGTTGGATGTTATTGCTGGTGGACCAGTTCTGGCTGAAAGATGTGATTATGGTGTTTGTTGTCTTATTATTTATTTGGGTCACATTTTGTGTTACCCTGTATTGTGTTTATGTGGTATGAAATAACCTTCATCAGCGCGCGACATTTTTTTTATCCACTTCATCCTCCGTAAATCTTGATACATATTGACGATGACCCGCCCTGCTATACTTCTGATTGGCTCTGAGCATTTTTCAGCATTTTTCGCCTGACCAATCAGAAAGAAGGGGCCGTCTAAGCATACCCGCCCCCAAAGTGCCAAAAAGAAACATGACAGCGCGAGGAGAGATGCCAGGAGTACACAGAGAGCGCGCAGAAAGGCGTCGCGCGCGTGCAGAAAGGCACCGCGCGCGCGCAAAAAGGCACCACGCGCGCGAAAAAGGGTGTCGGGCGTGCGCACGAAGTGGAGAATCAGCGCGCGATAACAGTTTTTATGCGCTCAGATTTTTGGCACTAATGTGACGCCATAGGAATCTGCGCTTTTGCTTGATATTTTAGTGACTAGTGTTGTCCTGATACCAATATTATTTCCATACTTTTCGGTACTTTTCTAAATAAAGGGGACCAGAAAAAATTGCATTATTGGCTTTATTTTAACAAGAAATCTTAGGGTGCGGCGGACCGGTACTTTTCAGTGAAGTGAAGTAAATTATATTTATATAGCGCTTTTCTCTAGTGACACAAAGCGCTTTACATAGTGAAAGCCAATATCTAGGTTACATTTAAGACTTGGAGAAGGCATTCGACCGTGTACCCCGGGAAGTCCTGTGGGGAGTGCTCAGAGAGTATGGGGTAACGGACTGTCTTATTGTGGCAGTCCGCTCCCTGTATGATCAGTGTCAGAGCTTGGTCCGCATTGCCGGCAGTAAGTCGGACACGTTTCCAGTGAGGGTTGGACTCCGCCAAGGCTGCCCTTTGTCACCGATTCTGTTCATAACCTTTATGGACATAATTTCTAGGCGCAGTCAAGGCGTTGAGGGTATCCGGTTTGGTGGCTGCAGGATTAGGTCTCTGCTATTTGCAGATGATGTGGTCCTGATGACTTCATCTGGCCAGGATCTTCAGCTCTCACTGGATCGGTTCGCAGCCGAGTGTGAAGCGACTGGCACCTCCAAGTCCGAGTCCATGGTTCTCTCCCGGAAAAGGGTGGAGTGCCATCTCCGGGTTGGGGAGGAGATCTTGCCCCAAGTGGAGGAGTTCAAGTACCTCGGAGTCTTGTTCACGAGTGGGGGAAGAGTGGATCGTGAGATCGACAGGCAGATCGGTGCGGCGTCTTCAGTAATGCGGACGCTGTATCGATCCGTTGTGGTGAAGAAGGAGCTGAGCCAGAAGGCAAAGCTCTCGATTTACCGGTTGATCTACGTTCCCATCCTCACCTATGGTCATGAGCTTTGCGTCATGACCGAAAGGACAAGATCACGGGTACAAGCGGCCGAAATGAGTTTCCTCCGCCGAGTGGCGGGGCTCTCCCTTAGAGATAGGGTGAGAAGCTCTGTCATTCGGGGGGAGCTCAAAGTAAAGCCACTGCTCCTCCACATCGAGAGGAGCCAGATGAGGTGGTTCAGGCATCTGGTCAGGATGCCAACCGAACGCCTCCCTAGGAAGGTGTTTCGGGCACGTCCGACCGGTAGGAGGCCACGGGGAAGACCCAGGACACGCTGGGAAGACTATCTCTCCCAGCTGGCCTGGGAACGCCTCGGGATCCCCCGGGAGGAGCTGGACCAAGTGGCTGGGGAGAGGGAAGTCTGGGCTTCCCTGCTTAAGCTGCTGCCCCCGCGACCCGACCTCGGATAAGCGGAAGAAGATTGATGGACATTTAAAGCAGTGTGGGTGACACTGGGAGAAGGTGGGTAAAGTGTCTTGCCCAAGGACACAACAGCAGTGACTAGGATGGCGGAAGCAGGGATCGAACCTGCAACCCTCAAGTTGCTGGGACGGCCACTCTACCAACCAAGCTATACCGCCCCAGAGGCGGTATGGTACCGAATATGATATAAGTCACAGTTTTTTTCATAGTTTGGCCGGGGGTGCGACTTATACTCAGGAGCGACTTATGTGTGAAATGATGAACACATTAGCGTAAAATATCAAATAATATTATTGATCTCATTCACGTAAGAGACTAGACGTATAAGATTTCATGGGATTTAGCGATTAGGAGTGACAGATTGTTTGGTAAACGTATAGCATGTTCTATATGTTATAGTTATTTGAATGACTCTTACCATAATATGTTACGTTAACATACCAGTTGGTTATTTATGCCTCATATAACGTACACTTATTCAGCCTGTTGTTCACTATTCTTCATTTATTTTAAATTGCCTTTCAAATGTCTATTCTTGCTGTTGGCTTTTATCAAATACATTTCCCCAAAAAATGCGACTTATATCTGTTTTTTTCCTTCTTTATTATGCATTTTCGGCCGGTGCGACTTATACTCCGGGGCGATTTATACTCCGAAAAATACGGTATATCTGGCAGCTAATCAACATGTTGCTCTCTTTCTTTGTGAGAACCGGCGAGTTTTCTGTGGCTTTCTATGGCTCGTATGTCTCCTGTGCCACTTCCTGTTTTCGCAACTTGTGATTGGATACTCACTTGGGACTCCCAAGTGAGTATCCAATCACGGCGTAAGGCCTGTTAGAAGGCCTTATTGACAACAACTTGTGATCTGATTGGCTATTGAAATTTTCTATCAAGGCCCCGGGCAGATTTGGTACAGCATGGCAACATAAGCTAGCTGAATTCTGATTGGATACAAACTCTTACCTAAAAACAACAGCAATGGAAAGAGACATGAATTACCATGAATTGATTAACGTGGACCTCGACTTAAACAAGTTGAAATACATATTCCGGTGTTACCATTTAGTGGTCAATTGTACGGAATATGTACTGTACTGTGCAATCTACTAATAAAAGTTTCAATCAATCAATCAATCAATCACACCTTAGGTGGTTATGCTGACCGCTAACTGCTAAGCCAGAGCTCTTGAATGGAAACATACGTGGGTGGATCGATTCAAATATTAACAGTCACAATACCAATTACAGTATCAGTATGTGGTTGATACTACAGTGCTTACATTGGTATCTTTAAAAAATATGTTGTCCCTTTTCATTATTGTTTACAAATATTTAATCCATATTGCTGTACCGCTATCCTGGGTTTTTGTCTCATTGTAGTTGTGACAAAACATTTAATTGTTCAATAATTTTGAACATTTTAAGCAACCGCATCGGTATGACCAATACTGCCCCTGTAACTACTTGGCGTTAGATGGATACACACATTTGTGGTATCATACAAAACTACCGTATTTTTCGGACTATAAGTCGCAGTTTTTTTCCTAGTTTGGCCGGGGGTGCGACTTATACTCAGGAGCGACTTATTTGTGAAATTATTAACACTTTACCGTAAAATATCAAATAATATTATTTATCTCATTCACGTAAGAGACTAGACGTATAAGATGTCATGGGATTTAGCGATCCAATTGTTTGAAAGCCCACTGTTGAATAAGTTTGTGTATGTACTGATGACACTATTTGGTGAAAAACATTTTGTCCTACTAATTTTGGCGGTTCTTGAACTCACCATAGTGTGGAGTGTGAGATGTTCCACTTCTTCTTTGTCTCATTTTGTCCACCAAATGTTTTATACTGTGTGTGAATGCAAAAAAAAAGTGTGTTTTGTCGACGTTATTGACTTGTTGGAGTGCTAATCAGTGCATGACTGCAAGCTAATAAATGCTAACATGCTATTTAGGCCAGCTGTATGTACATATTGCATAAACCGTATTTTTCAGACTATAAGTCGCAGTTTTTTTTCATAGTTTGGGTGCGACTTATACTCAGGAGCGACTTATGTGTGAAATGATGAACACATTAGCGTAAAATATCAAATAATATTATTGATCTCATTCACGTAAGAGACTAGACGTATAAGATTTCATGGGATTTAGCGATTATGAGTGACAGATTGTTTGGTAAACGTATAGCATGTTCTATATGTTATAGTTATTTGAATGACTCTTACCATAATATGTTACGTTAACATACCAGTTGGTTATTTATGCCTCATATAACGTACACTTATTCAACCTGTTGTTCACTATTCTTCATTTATTTTAAATTGCCTTTCAAATGTCTATTCTTGCTGTTGGCTTTTATCAAATACATTTCCCCCAAAAATGCGACTTATACTCCAGTGCGACTTATATATGTTTTTTTCCTTCTTTATTATGCATTTTCGGCCGGTGCGACTTATACTCCAGAGCGACTTATGCTCTGAAAAATACGGTAATGTCCAAATAACAGAAGAATAGTAAATAAAAAAACATGCTCCAGTCAAAAGTAATCAGCTATTATCAGTAGATTCGCAAATATATTAATAATAGTTTTGATACAATAATACAACAGGAAATTATGCATATTTCAGCAGCCAAATTTGGAGCCCTTATATGCCTAATGATATACTTTAATATATATCTTAATCGCAGGAGGCTGCAACATATATTGCGATATAGATTTTAGGCCGTATCGCCCATCCCTACTCGAGTTCAGAGGTGGGTAGAGTAGCCAGAAATTGTACTCAAGTAAGAGTACTGTTACTTTAGAGATTTATTACTCAAGTAAAAGTAAGGAGTTGTCACCCAAATATTTACTTGAGTAAAAGTAAAAAGTATGTTGTGAAAAAACTACTCAAGTACTGAGTAACTGATGAGTAACATACACACACATATCATATATATATATATATATATATATATATATATATATATATATATATATATATATATATATATATATATATATATACACATATATATATATATATATATATACACATATATATATATATATATATATATATATACATACATTGATATATACAGTATATAATTTATATTTATTTTTTTGCCGTTTTTGTTTACATGTTAAAGGTGTTTTAATGAATATACATGCATGTTTAACACATATAGATTCCTTTCTTTCATGAAGACAAGAATATAAGTTGGTGTATTACCTGATTCTGATGACTTGCATTGATTGTAATCAGACAGTAGTGATGATAACGTCCACGTTTTCAAATGCAGGAGAAGAAAAGTTCCTCCTTTCTGTCTAATACCACATGAAAGTGGTTGGTGTTTGGCATCTTATTTGTCCAGCTTCCATATTCGTTTTTATACACTTTACAAGAAATAAATTGGCGGCAAACTCCGTAGCTTGCTAGCTTGTTTGCGCAGGCTTTCGGAGACTCTTATTTTGAAAGCGCAGGCGCGATGGAGCGGCACTTTTATTGTGAAGACAGGAACTGTGCAGTCAGTCTTTAGGCTTTTGACGGGATGTACGGTTGAAATAAAAAAAATGGTCTTTTTTCCTTCACACTTTTGATTGATTGATTGGAACTTGTATTAGTAGATTGCACAGTACAGTATATATTACGTACAATTGACCACTAAATGGTAACACCCAAATAAGTTTTTCAACTTGTTTAAATTAGGTCATGTGACCGCCTGGCTCTGTTTGATTGGTCCAACGTCACCAGTGACTGCATCTGATTGGTGGGACGTAGTGAACGTCACCAGTGACTGTATTTGTTGAAACGCAGGCACTATGTAGGTCTCTCTGACAGACCAAAACAAACAAAGCGTGCATTAACAGATCGATAAAAATTAGTAGCGAGTAGCGAGCTGAATGTAGATAAAAGTAGCGGAGTAAAAGTAGCGTTTCTTCTCTATAAATATACTCAAGTAAAAGTAAAAGTATGTTGCATTAAAACTACTCTTAGAAGTACAATTTATCCCAAAAGTTACTCAAGTAGATGTAACGGAGTAAATGTAGCGCGTTACTACCCACCTCTGCTCGAGTTCCACGGACTCAACTTGTCCGTGCATGCGTTCTGTGACGAGTGAATTGAAGCGAGTACATGGAGTCACTAACCGAGTTCCCCGTTACTAGTCGGTACCCCAGTGGTCGGGTCTTCTTCATCCCTACCCAGCTTTGGACAATGGAAACACAAAATAAACAGCAGTAAATCTGCGTAATACCATGTTTGACAAAAGACCAGAAGATGAGAAAACACCAGAAGTTGTGCGTGCCTAATGGGTGTGCAACACACCTCGCCAGAAGGTTAACTTCTCGGCCTGGAAATTGCTGCGACGACCCCCCTCTCCCAACTTCACCGCCAACAATAGGCTCAGCAGTGCCCTGGTGATTGCCTCTTTTCACATGGAAATGGCAGCTGCCTCTCTTCCACCAGGTTCCCCTGAGCGGTGTACAAATGACAGTTTACGGGGAGAGCAGGGATGGATTGGAGACAGTCGCAAAGGTTGGAGGGATTGAGCTGGGTAGGTTTTTTGTTTTTGTTTTGTTTTAGACACAGTGACATGTAAATGTACTTCAAGAGGGCCACTTTGGATGCCTAATAGTTTTTTTGTTTTGTTTTAGACACAGTGACATGTAGATTTACTTCGGGATGGCCACTTTGGATGCCTAATAGTTTTTTTGTTTTGTTTTAGACACAGTGACATGTAAATTTACTTCGGGATGGCCACTTTGGATGCCTAATAGTTTTTTTGTTTTGTTTTAGACACAGTGACATGTAAATTTACTTCAAGAGGGCCACTTTGGATGCCTAATTGTTTTTTTGTTTTGTTTTAGACACAGTGACATGTAAATTTACTTCAGGAGGGCCACTTTGGATGCCTAATTGCTTTTTTGTTTTGTTTTAGACACAATGACATGTAAATTTACTTCAAGAGGGCCACTTTGGGTGCCTAATTGTTTTTTTGTTTTGTTTTAGACACAGTGACATGTAAATTTACTTCAGGACGGCCACTTTGGATGCCTAATTGTTTTTTTGTTTTGTTTTAGACACAGTGACATGTAAATTTACTCCAAGAGGGCCACTTTGGATGCCTAATTGTTTTTTTGTTTTGTTTTAGACACAGTGACATGTAAATTTACTTCAGGACGGCCACTTTGGATGCCTAATTGTTTTTTTGTTTTGTTTTAGACACAGTGACATGTAAATTTACTTCAAGAGGGCCACTTTGGATGCCTAATTGTTTTTTTGTTTTGTTTTAGACACAGTGACATGTAAATTTACTTCAAGAGGGCCACTTTGGAAGCCAAATTGTTTTTTTGTTTTGTTTTATACACAGTGACATGTAAATTTACTTCAGGACGGCCACTTTGGATGCCTAATTGTTTTTTTGTTTTGTTTTAGACACAGTGACATGTAAATTTACTTCAAGAGGGCCACTTTGGATGCCTAATTGTTTTTTTGTTTTGTTTTAGACACAGTGACATGTAAATTTACTTCAGGAGGGCCACTTTGGATGCCTAATTGTTTTTTTGTTTTGTTTTAGACACAGTGACATGTAAATTTACTTCAGGAGGGCCACTTTGGATGCCTAATTGTTTTTTTGTTTTGTTTTAGACACAATGACATGTAAATTTACTTCAAGAGGGCCACTTTGGATGCCTAATTGTTTTTTTGTTTTGTTTTAGACACAGTGACATGTAAATTTACTTCAGGACGGCCACTTTGGATGCCTAATTGTTTTTTTGTTTTGTTTTAGACACAGTGACATGTAAATTTACTTCAAGAGGGCCACTTTGGATGCCTAATTGTTTTTTTGTTTTGTTTTAGACACAGTGACATGTAAATTTACTTCAAGAGGTCCACTTTGGATGCCTAATTGTTTTTTTGTTTTGTTTTAGACACAGTGACATGTAAATTTACTTCAAGAGGGCCACTTTGGATGCCTAATTGTTTTTTTGTTTTGTTTTAGACACACTGACATGTAAATTTACTTCAAGAGGGCCACTTTGGATGCCTAATTGTTACGGTCAATTCACCTCCGCCAAGTGCTCGCCCTTGTTTGCTGCCCTGAGAGCAACAGCTCCACTCGACAGGAAGTGGTCAGCCCGCTCCTATCAACATTCCCCCAAATCCTTTAAGTGTCAGGATAACAAACGAGCGGCCAGTCGACCGTGACTTTCCCCAAGTTGGCAAACTTTAGTTGTGGATGAGACAAGTTGAAGCGCTGCTGAAAAAATTGTGAAAGATAAAATATAAAAAATATAATTTCTGGATGTGCAAAAACTCTGGAGGCGAGTAAGCGAGGCCACAAGTTCAAAGTCTCAGAGTTGGTGAAAATAAATGTGTTTGCTGCTTGTTTAGTCCATAGTTAACATGCTGCTCGACATCAGCACCCGCGCTTGCTGGTGGAACTTTGCTCTGCTACGCTCCGCTTAATAATTAACAACAAAATGGTAAGTGTCATTCTGCAATAAGCCATCCATTAGTCATTTCCATGTTGATATACAATTGATGTCACTCAGTGGCGGGCCGTGCGTTTCCCACCTAGGCCTTCAGTGATGTCCGACTTCAAATATTACCTCTCAAAATACCATCTTTGATGTCCCCACATGACCATTGCTGGAAAAATACTATACAGGAACACATTTACGCACCACTGAGTATTGTAACACATCAAAAGTGTACAAAACGGGTTATTTTCTGGCGCATTTAAAAATCAATAAAGCCGCATCAGCAATTACCATATTTTTTGGAGTATAAGTCGCTCCGGAGTATAAGTTGCATCGGCCAAAAATGCATAATAAAGAAGGGAAAAAAAACATATTTGATAAAAGCCAACACCAAGAATAGACATTTGAAATAGTGAAATAGTGAACAACAGGCTGAATAAGTGTACGTTTTTTGAGGCATACATAACCAACTGGTATGTTAACGTAACATATTATTAAAAAAGAAATCCATATCACATGAAGCGCCCCCTCACTCGTCCCCCGAAAAACATCCCACAATAAAGATATCAGTAACAAAGTGTTTGCAGGTCACCAAAAAAAAATTGCGTAATAATACAAAACAAAACGCCATATATCGTATTTTTGGGAGAATAAGTTGCTCCGGAGTATAAGTCACACCGGCCGAAAATGCGTAATAAAGAAGGGAAAAAAACATATATAAGTCGCACTGGAGTATAAGTCGCATTTTTTGGGGAAATGTATTTGATAAAAGCCAACACCAAGAATAGACATTTGAAAGGCAATTTAAAATAAATGAAGAATAGTGAACAACAGGCTGAATAAGTGTACGTTATATGAGGCATAAATAACCAACTGGTATGTTAACGTAACATATTATGGTAAGAGTCATTCAAATAACTATAACATATAGAACATGCTATACGTTTACCAAACAATCTGTCACTCCTAATCGCTAAATCCCATGAAATCTTATACGTCTAGTCTCTTACGTGAATGAGATCAATAATATTATTTGATATTTTACGCTAATGTGTTCATAATTTCACACATAAGTCGCTCCTGAGTATAAGTCGCACCCCCGGGCCAAACTATGAAAAAAAACTGCGACTTATAGTCCGAAAAATACGGTAAAACATATCTTATGTGGTACTGTCAAAAATAAAATCGCGGGAAAACAACATACTAAACTTGGAAAAATAAAGAAATAAAACATCTGAACTCACATTTCATCAACGGGGTTGGCCGACATCACCTCACAAGATATAGTTTCTCTTTAAATATCCTTCTTCAAAATGGCCTAGCAGATATATGTGTTGTCTTGTCTAATCATAAAGTTAAAGTACCAATGATTGTCAAACGCACACACACTAGGTGTGGTGAGATTATCCTCTGCATTTGACGCATCACCCTCACCCCTGGGAAATGAGGGGAGCAGTGAGCAGCAGCGGGACGTAATGGGTCCCATTTTTATAGTCTTTGGTATGACTCTCGACCTACCAATCTAACAGTCTAACCACTAGGCCACTGAGCAGGTGGCCTAAAAGATGCAGCAGACGAGGCGTGTTGGCTGAGTTCTTAAAGTTTACTCCACAGCGTGCTCTTCAAAAACATCCCGCTGCCGGCATGTCTACTGCGCTCTACAATACTGTGGCATTCTGGGTAATGGAGTTCTTATGCTACCTAACTCATAACATCACAATATATAATCTGCTTTAGGCCATCTAGAAGGCCTTACTGACAACAACTCGCAACTGTCTATCAACTGTATGTGCACATTCACTTACAGTGCACGGACATTGTTGATTCTGAAGGCCTCGGGCAGATTTGGTACAGCATGGCAACATAAACTAGCTGAATTCTGATTGGATAACAACTATATAACCTACAAACAACAGCACTGGAAGGAGCGTAATATGACATGAAGACAATATGAATACTTTTAGATATTTAGGGAAAATAAATACTTTTATCTTTAATTATAAAGATGATTTCTGGTCATGTTAGGCCAGCAGAGAAGGCCTTGCTGGCCCTGACGCCACACCACTGATGCCACTAGTACAGGGGTCGACAACCCAACATGTTGAAGGAGCCATAATGGACCAAAAATACAAACAAACAAATCTGTCTTGAGTCGCAAAAAGTTAAAAGCCTTATGTAAGTGTTATATTGAAGGCAACACATTAAGTTAGTGTCTCAGAGGGTGAGATAACTCCTGGAAATTACCGTATTTTCCGCACTATTAGCCGCACCTAAAAACCACAAATTTTCACAAAAGCTGACAGTGCGGCTTATAACCCGGTGCGCCTTATATATGGATTAATATAAATATTTATTTTCATAAAGTTTCGGTCTCGCAACTACGGTAAACAGCCGCCATCTTTTTTCCCCGTAGAAGAGGAAGCGCTTCTTCTTCTATGGAAAGCAACTGCCAAGGTAAGCACCCGCCCCCGTAGAAGAGGAAGCGCTTCTTCTTCTACGGTAAGCAACCACCCGCCCCCGTAGAAGAAGAAGCGCGCGGGTATTACGTTTCATTTCCTTTGTGTGTTTACATCTGTAACGACCACAAAATGGCTCCTACTAAGCGACACGCGTATAACGCAGAATTTAAACTTAAGGCAATAAGTCATGCCGAAGAACACGGAAATAGAGCAGCAGCAAGAGAATATAACATAAATGAATCAATGGTGCGTAGGTGGAGGAAGCAACAAGATGACCTGCTCCAGGTAAAGAAGACAAAACAGAGTTTCCGAGGGAACAAAGCAAGATGGCAACTGTTGGAGGACAAACTCGAACAGTGGGTTGTTGAGCAGAGAGCAGCAAGCAGAAGTGTCAGTACCATCACTATTCGAATGAAGGCAACAGCGCTAGCAAGCGAACTTCACCTGGATGATTTTAAAGGTGGTGCTTCTTGGTGTTTCCGGTTCATGAAAAGACGCAATCTCTCCATCCGCACACGGACTACTATTTCACAGCAACTGCCTAAAGACTTTCAAGAAAAGCTGGCTACTTTCCGTGCATATTGTAAAAACAAGATAGC
>NC_084575.2:33020566-33223066 GCF_033978685.3 Nerophis lumbriciformis
AAGTTTCCTTGGGAGATCCATCAGACTCCCAATCAGAAGCCCTTTTATTTGTCAAGATGAACGTGCATCCTCTCGTTGTCACGGTGACCAGTAACGTGTGCCTAATACAGCGGGCCCCTCTTTAATCCTTGTGTAACGTTCATATTGTTGTTACTCAGCCAGTGTTTGTGGGTCTGATGGACCCGTTGCATTTTGTGGCTTTTAACAATCAAACACTTGTATGTTAAAATACTGAACAGATGTTTACCTTATCCCAATAAACATCCGTTCAGTATTTTAACAAGTAACAACAATATGAACGTTGCACGGAAAATTTGTCAACACTGTCTGCTCTCATTTTCTCGCACATTTGACCCTTTGATTGTCATGTCTGCGCGATCATGTTTTGTTTTAGTAATGTTCGGTTTTATTTTTTGGACTTTTTTGTGCACTTTTGTTTTGTTTTGTCACCATAGTTACCCATTAGTTTCACCTGTCATGTCACGCACCTGTTTTGAGTCCCGCACCTGTTGTTAATCATGTCTGTGTTATTTAAGCTTTTCATTTTCCGTTGTTCGTCCTGGTGTCATATATCCTTTCTAACCCTGCAATCCTCTCGTTTCAAGCCCTGTTCACGGTCCCATGCCACGGTAAGTGTTTTGTTATATCGTGTTCAGTTTCTGCCTTTGTGCAAGTTTTGTTTTCATTCGCCAAGTTTTTTTTTTACCTCCGCCATTGTGCGCGCTTTTCGTTTATTCCTTTTTTGATAGTAATAAATAAATCATGTACCCACCTTCAAGCCATGTCCGATTCCAAATTCTCTTGCATCTTGGGAAAACAAAAACTCCATAGTCCACGTCATGACGCTGATGTTCTGTGTACCTACACTCTGTCCTCCTCCTGTGTAGGCCTGCTGTGTGTGTGTGTGTGTGTGTGTGTGTGTGGTACACAGAACATCAATTTCCACACTTCTATTATCCCCGGGTCCAGTGGACCCGGACATCTTATATGTAATATAAAAGTGTAGGTGGGGTGTATGGTGTGTGGTCATTAAATATGTATTCTGATATATTTTCTTCACAGAAAATGAGTCTAAGTCAGTGAGTCTGAGTTTGAAAAATTCATTAATTGTATCATTTTTATTTTAATAAAAAATTAAACCGGGGTCCCACAGACCCGAACACCACACAAGGGTTAAAGCATCTTTGTTTATTTGCATCATTTACGTGCAGTTTGTATTTAGTCCCTGTGTGTGTGTGTGTGTGTGTGGGGGTGTGTGTGTGGCGGCAGCAAAGAGTGTGTGAGTCAGTCAGGAGATGAGAAGATGCAAAATCAATAGTTCTTAGTGCAAACATTTGTTTGTGCCGCAGCGAGTGTGTTCCGCTTCTTGTCCGAGCAATTGGAAAAGCAAACGCAAACTCTGTATTTTACATGTCGGCGGAGTCCTCGCACACTTTCTCGGCGTACAGCTCTTTAATTGTCCATCAGTCAAGGTGCGACGTTCAGTTTGATGAGCGTTGAGACGGGCTGGAGCCTCACCGCGGTGCGTTCAAGCGTCTTGTGACTCTGCGTGCCGTTCTCGCCGAAAAGGAGGCCTGGATTTTCACACAAACTGCATGCTGGGAGTCGAGCACTTCGGAGGCTGCTTGGGATTGTGGAAGCGAATTGTCATGCGGTTCTCACGGCTTTCCTTTTTTCAGTGCAGGTATTCACAAGCGTGTGCCCCACCTCGTTTTTTTTTTTTTTTTTTTTTTTTTTGGGGGGGTTTTTTTTGTCCCGTTTAGCTTCTCAGGCAAATCATATAGTTGATGTCGATGCCCATGTCGGCTGTTCAGATTTACTTTGCAAAAGAGAAGTGTAGGATACTTATTTGTATTTGACTTTATTAAATGTATTTCTATTATCATTTGGTGCAGCCGGGCCAGAGCAGGAGGGGATAGAAAGAGAGAAAAAGGAAGACAGAGGTGTCCCCCCATCTCCTAATGTGACCTCTTCGACCCCTCGTCTACTTTGACTTGTTAAATTGTGAAGATTTGCTTCTCATGTTGTGACAGCATCCCCCCAAATCTCATGTGTGCTTTTTTTTAATTCCCTCAATTTCTATCGCTATTTCTTCTTCTCCGTCTAATTCGAGATGTGGCTCCCACACATCTAAATTAGGCCAATAATCAGAGACGGCGCACACGCCACGCCATCTTGAGGCGGCGGCGGCCGCCGCCGCGTCTTTATTTTGGCGCGCGGTCGCCGAAGACGACACAAAAACCCCGGTATGAATTTATTCATGTGAGATTCGGTCAACATCACACGCTCCCCCTTTTTGTACGTTTTTTTTTTTTTGCTCAGTTTCGGTGCAGCTTTGACAAGAAAAAAACAAATAAATCCACATTTTATTCTGAATTATTTTTTTGGACCTGTTAAATTTCGACCTCAAAGTGTGGCTGCTTCTGCAAAATTAGGATTACAATATGTGACTTCAGCCTGCGGGCATATATATATATATATATATATATAAATATATATAAATAAATAAAAATGCCTACAAAATCAATACATTGGGATTTTGTAGGCATTTTTATTTATTTATATATATATATATATATATATATATATATATATATATATATATATATATATATATATATATATATATATATATATATATAAATAAATAAAAATGCCTACAAAATCCCAATGAATTGATTTTGTAGGCACTTGTATATATTTATTATCAATATTTATATATATATATATAAATATATATAAATAAATAAAAATGCCTACAAAATCCCAATGAATAGAAATATATGAATTGAATATAATATAATATATATATATATATATATATTTGTAGGCATTTTTATTTATTTATATATATATATATATATATATATATATATATATATATATATATATATATATATATATATATATATATATATATATAAATAAATAAAAATGCCTACAAAATCAATACATTGGGATTTTGTAGGCATTTTTATTTATTTATATATATATATATATATATATATATATATATATATATATATATATATATATAAATATATATATAAATAAATAAAAATGCCTACAAAATCCCAATGAATTGATTTTGTAGGCACTTGTATATATTTATTATCAATATTTATATATATATATATAAATATATATAAATAAATAAAAATGCCTACAAAATCCCAATGAATAGAAATATATGAATTGAATATAATATAATATATATATATATATATATATATATATATATATATATATATATATATATATATAAATATATATAAATAAATAAAATGCCTACAAAATCCCAATGAATTGAATATATATATATATATATATATATATATATATATATATATATATATATATATATATATGTATGTGTGGGAAGAAAAATCACAAGACTATTTCATCTCTACAGGCCTGTTTCATGAGGGGGGGTACCCTCAATCATCAGGAGATTTATATATATATATATATATATATATATATATATATATATATAAATATATATAAATAAATAAAAATGCCTACAAAATCCCAATGAATTGAATATATATATATATATATATATATATATATATATATATATATATATATATATATATATATATATATATATATGTATATATATATATATGTCTTAATAAGGTTATCCAAAAAATAGTGCTCGATACCGTAGTAGAGCGCAATATATGTATGTGTGGGAAAAAAATCACAAGACTATTTCATCTCTGAGAGAGATGAAATAATCTTGTGATTTTTTTCCCACACATACATATATATATATATATATATATATATATATATATATATATATATATATATATATATATATATATATATATATATATAAATATATATAAATAAATAAAAATGCCTACAAAATCCCAATGAATTGAGCACATATTGATTCGACTCGACAAAATAAGCCTCAGCAGATTCCATTTTTATTTAACAAGCAGGAGAAGATAAACAACTCGTCTTGTCATCACAGTTTTATTATCAATTGTACATGCAGAATAAATATTAACACACCGGCGCCTTGTTCAATTAACAACATATATGCATTTGACACAGCACCCCCCCCTCTTAAAGGTCAAATACACACTTAATCCGTTTACACGGTGAATATGCGGCCCCACGCACAAGAGCTGCAGCAGAGAGGGGCCACTTCATGCCCGCCTGGATGAATGGCTCCGTCGCCGTGGTGCGTTCAAGTGCGTGTGAGAGAGTGCGCAAACCCGGCCATCGTTTACATGCAAAACACCCCAACGAGCAAAATTACCCCTTAAACTATATTGTCCAGAAAAGTGGACTGAAATAGAAACTTACCGATAACTTGTTCAATTCCAACTAGTCCTCCCGGTATATAAACGGGCCACACGTTCATAATAATAATAATGACAATGATCACGAAAGAGGCAGTAAAAAAAGCATTTTCAAATTCAAGAATCCATCTTTTTCTGTAAAAAAAAAAACAAAAATACACTTGATGTTAGCCTGCATCTTATTTTTGGGATGTAAAAACGAGGAGGGGGGGGGGACTGATTGATGATTTAATTAGCCATCCAGTGGCGACCTGCGAGGGGAAGGGACGTGAAGTAACCCTTTATTTGCATAGCCAATCAGCTCATGGCGTGGGCGTGGCTTGCACCATCGCTCCCTCTCCCTTCTCTCTCCCTCTCTCTCTCTCTCTCCTCTCTTTACGCGCACGCGTGTGTTTGCGCGTCGGTTGACGTCTTTAATAAATGTGGGATTCATCCTCTTTAAGTGGCCTCCAGAAGCCAGAATCACTCCAATAAAAACCCCCAAGAAAACGTCCATGATGTTCCCCATAATATTCCTGCGGGGACTCGAGCAGCTTTTTCCCGTCACTTTACGTGGTCTTCACGCCCCCCCCTTTTTTTATGCTATTTAAAAAAAAAAAAAGAAGAAGAAAATAAAAACAATATATATGTTTTAGTGTCATGATGCTCTTGTTAAAAAATTTAATATAATTAGCATTTGTTTTAATAAACAAATTAAAGTCAGTTAATTGTTATTATTGTTATATTTACTCTGGTTTTTTTGCGCAGCAGGTAAAATAATGTAAACAAACAATTGACATTATTCTTATATATATATTTTAATAATCATGTTTGTTTATTGTCTCCAGAAAAATAAAAAAAATAAAAATGCGCACATTAATATTCGAGGGTCTTTGTTTCCTCTAATTTGCACCAAAAAAAAAAAAAAAAAAAAGAATGTAATTGATGTTAGTAGTTAAATTCAATAAATACGCGTTGTTTTGCAGAAATACAGTTTAGATTAAATAACTGCTATTTTTTTTTCCCCACCAGGCGCGGTCTGTGGTCAATAACAGCCCGCAAAGATAATGCACATTTCTACCCAAAAAAAAAAAACACCCGTGAAATTGTGAAAAATAAGAAATAAAAGAAGCCTTACGTGATTGCGGCTGGCGTGGACGCGCTTCAAGTTCACACACATGCACGCATACATGTACACACACACATAGACTCCGTGCGCACACTCGGAGAGGACATAGTTGTTTCTCTGTACAAAAAGAGGAGGGATGGAGAAAGCAAGATGGGGAGGGAGGGGGCACCAGGAGAGAGTATTGGGGGTGGGAGGGAGGAATTAAAAATAAAAAAAATAATAAAAAAAAAATAAGTTGAAGCCAGAAAGATGCTCACGTTTTGGCGCCCCTCAATTATCCCCTCCCGTGAAGATAGGTGGCGTGCGTTTCAGGGGGCTTCTCCGTGCGCACGGCAAAGAAAAGGAGGTGGAAAGAAAAAAAAAAAAAAAAAAAAAAAAAATGTCATTAGAAGAGGCGGAACACGTCAGTCCCGACCCAGGTTTGTTTCCTGGAGTGGGTGTAAGACATCAGTTGTAAACCTGCCCGAGCAGGACGCGCGCAGCTCGCCCTCCCTCCCGCCCCGACCGTAGCAAGGCTTTTTTATTTTTTATTTCTAAGGCTTTTATTATCATCACCGCTGGAGCGGCTCTCCGGTGTCGTCGGACCGGCGCTGTTGGCAGCAGGTACGTGCAAATATTCACATTTATCCCACTTCTTTTTTTTTTTTCTTTTTTTTTTTTGACGCGCTCGACTTGGAACTTTACCTGCGCAGGTGAATAGAAGTTAAGTTAAAAAAAAAAATAAAAAAAAAAAAAACAGGAAAAAAAAAAAAACGTGGAGGAATGGTGAGCATGGCTTGCGCGCTACACGGGGAATAGGCGCTCCTTGCCCGGCGTGAGTCGCCGCTCTGCTCGGTCCACTTTTGCATGGCTCCACTTTTCCCTACTTTATCAACTTATTACACTACAAACTAATCCCGTGCTACCGTATTTTCCACCACTTTACGACTCATGCACAGTTTAAATTGCACCCTTTTTTAAATCATTTTGGCGTAATAACGCCGCGCGGCTCCAAGTTCCGTTACTTTCCCTATATCTGACTTGTGTGTGTGTGCCTGCACGCCCATGCACTTTATCCTTTAAATAGTCTAAAATGCTGTCTTTATTCCATCATTAATTGATGCCATAAAAAAAAATAACATTTCACACAGCACCCCCCTTCCACCCCAAAAGGGACAAGCGGTATAAAATAGATGCATTAAATGAATGACTTTTTAAAAAGTTCTTTACTGACAATTATTTATGTTTTGTGTACTATTTGTCTTCGTTGACACTTCTGCTTGTCTTCTCTCTGTGCGTGTGCGTCCCCCTTTTTTTTTTTAGGTTACCCAGATTTTGGTTTCGGGTCCATGCGAGTCGCCGTCTGAGCCCGCGCACGCACACTTCTCGATGAGGCAGGAGATGATGGCGGAGGGGCCCCGGTGCAAGCGGCGAAAACAGGCCAACCCCAGGCGGAAGAACGGTAAGAGCTTGTTCCATCCGCCGAACCCCACCTCCCCAGGGGGGGGGGGGGACGCAGCCTTGCTGGGCGACCCGTGCGTAATGACGCGCGGGGGTGGTGGGGAGGGTGCGAACTTGTGCGCACTGTGGGTGCAACGTTCCGCTCCTCTCCGGGTGTGTTGTGCAAACTTTTTTTTTTTTTTGCATGTGGTAAAAGTTGTGCTGAAGCCACCGTGGGGTGGACCCGCGGGGTGTGTCACGGCTCACCCGCCTGGGTGGATCACCGGCCACACGCACGATTTGACGCTCAAATCCTGGAGGTTTTTTTTTTTTTAAATGCATGCGCGGTTTTGGGTTGATTTTGCTTTCTTTGCGTTGTTGCGCCCGTAAGAAGTAAACACAAGCCGGGGCTAAGGTTTGCACAATTGTTGCTTTTATTCCACTTTATTCCAAATTATTGCACACATTGTTGACGCGCAAGAGCATTTTGTGTTTATTTTATTTTTACAAGCCACTATTTATTTATCAGGGATTTAATTTATTGATCTGCTGGGTCCATGGCGGACAAACAGCAACAGCTGGGCTTGAAATATATATTTATTAAAAAAAAAAAAAAAAAAAATGTTGGGAGCTTGTTTAGCAGTGGCCACCTGTTTTTGAGTCAAAACACACACACACACACACCAAGTGTGTGTTCCAAATTTGTCTTTTTTTTTTTTTTTTTTAATTCTCACCTCTGCAAGTAGTATTTAAATACCCAGTGAAAATTGGTGGAATTTTTAATAATAAAATAGAAGTGTAAATTCCTTGCTCCCCCCTCCCCCTTTTGTACCACCCTCCTCCCACCCCTGGGAATGTGGAGGCTTATTGAGGCTTGGCCGCTCTTTCCCCTCGCTGCCCGCCTCGCCGTCCTCTCCCTGGCCCGCCGTGGAAGACTAACTAGGCCCGGGTCGCTTGTGAGACTCATACTTGTGTTAAACCCCCCCCCCGACATGACCCTGGACCCCCGAATGTGATAACTGCAAGCGTGAGGAAGTCACTCCACGCGTTCATTTTTTTTATTTTTTTTTGCTGGGTTTTTACGGTTAAAGCCACGATTTTGCAGCCACTTAGTCCGAAACGAGGCCTTTGCTCACTAAGTTGTCCGAGCGATGACATTCTTACCCAGATGACTGTTGGCCTCCGGGGCTGGAGGTGGCACTCGGTAACTCTCCCTGGCCAGAGTGTCATGTGATATTTCACCATCGCTTCCTCCTGCTTGCTTTTAATATTCCAAGTAACACACACACACACACACACACACACACACACACGTGCGGACACATCCGCTGTGAAAGTTGACCTGGACAGTTTTGTCCGCACCAGGTGTGGCGTGTCACGTCCAGCTGTGACCAGAAGTGTGCTCACACACACACACCTGTCATTCTCTTATTTTATGGCAAACACATAGAAAAGTGTGTGTGTGTGTGTGTGTGTGTGTGTGTGTGTCCATGACTAAATCCTGCGTCAGGCTCATTGGGATCATTTCTGATTCCCCCTGCGTGACCTGTGACCTTTGAGTGACAGGACGTTCCCCTCGGAACTGCACTCTGATTACGTAACGGCGCTTTACATGTCTGAGTGTGTGTGTGCGTGAGAGTGTGTGTGTGTGCGTGAGAGTGTGTGTGTAAGAAATCAAGCATTGCGTGTAACACAATGCCAATTGTATTATTAAGTTATGTGGGAGAGAAAAGGAGGTTTTTTTTTTTTTTGGGTGGGGGGGTGGTTTGGGGGTGCAGACAAGGTGCCCCCCCCCCCTCCCCTGAAGGTGCAGGGGGGGATAAAGGAAGGAGGAGGTTTCGCGGCGCGCTCGCGGACAATTGATTGTCAGCGGTAATGTGTTTCATTTACATGTTTATACCGTCAATAATGGCGGGGGGGGGTTGTCCGCCGTGCCCATTCACCCACCGCCGACCATTCCCATACGGGGGTCGCCAAATTGTGCACACCCCTCTCCGCTCCTGATGGCTTCTTCTTCTCCTTGTTGCAAAAAGGACTATTTCACGGCCGCCGCCGCCGCCGCGTTGAAAAGGGGATTATTCTGTTTGAGCAAGTGAAATAATTGCGAGCGAGGGTGTCGGCTGGGGTGGGTGGGGGGGGGGTACTGTGACGTGAAAAACCTGGCTAGGTGTGACGCGCAAATGCGAGTTCACCGTTTCCGCCGCGCGGCCTGCAAGCGTGAATTTTTTTACCCCTCGCCTTGAGTGGAGTTCGTCTCCCGAACTTTGCCGGCGCCCCGTCGTGCCCTCGTGCCGCCACTCGCATTTTTGCTGAAATATTTAGTTATTTTGTGGCGTTTTTTTTGTCTCCGTCCTAGTTCTCACACACACACACACACACACACACATGCCCAGTGTTACTTGCACCTTTGATAAGACACATAAAAGCATATACTGTGGCTAGTGACTGCACACACACACACACTCACACTCACACACACACATCTAGTGATCATCCCCTGCATCCTGGACATTGGCAATAAAAAATAAAAAAAAATCTTAATGTATTTTTTATTTTGCGCCTCCCTTCTTGAATCGCCTCGCTTGTCTGAAGACGTTTCTTTTCTCTCTCTTTTTTTTTTTAACCACCCACCCCCCTCGTTCCGTCCGCCTGGCGGCCAGAGAACACACACTCGCAGAGGCACCGCCGGGCCGGACCCCTGACACGGCGGGTCTTTGGAATGCCTTAGGTACCATTTCACTTTGGCTCACATCAATGCTGACCTGAATGCCTTTCATATCTGATCCGCCGCGTCTCTCCTGGTAAACATCCCCCCGGGGGGAGAACAAAGAAAGGAGCTCCTCTTCTGCCGCTTCTTCTTCTCCCTCTTAATCACAATTCAGCCCCTTTCGCCGCCAGCAGCGGGGCTGCACATTTGCATTCAGCATCAGAAAGGGGGCCGAGATGAAAAGGGGGGGTGGGCGGGGGGGGTGTGATGAGGGAGGAAGGGGTGGCTGCTGGAGAGAAATAACTGGGCTGTTTGTGCTTGTTTGTTGCCGGTCCCCTGGTTACAAGCCTTTTATAGCCTCCCTCCTCTAGCTGGGGCCCGGGCCCCTCCTGACACAGATAGTGTTACAAGATGGCGCGCTCGCACTATTTGTGGACACTTCTTTAAGAAGTGCATCCGAGAGCAGGTGTCTCTTTTTTTTTTTTTTTGCCTTGAAAAATTGCGCGCATCCGCCTTTGTAGTCCGTATTCGATAAGCTTCTTCTTTTTCTCTATCTTCTTGTTATGTGACATTCATCCTCCGCTGTTGCCATTTCTAATATAAAGTAGTGTAAAGTTCTTACTTATATCTGTCAGTAAACTCGCCATGAAAGCGCTAAAACATACCGGTGTAGTGAGTTTGCATTATTCACCCAAAGAACTTTAGTTATTAGAGTTCCGGTCAAACGTTTTTTATAATAATAATATGACTCCATTAATGCCTTATATATGAAAAACAATCGAAAATAGACCATTCATCGGCAGCACGCTTTAAAATCCGGAAAATACGGTATTGCATTTATCTTGTATAAACGCAGATTATTGCACACTTTATTTTAAACGCACATACTTCTTTACCTTAGTAGTTTGGTTGAGCTTACCCACCTCAAAGCAATTTTTTCTGCTTCTTTAAGAAGTGCATCCGAGAGCAGGTGTCTCTTTTTTTTTTTTTTTGCCTTGAAAAATTGCGCGCATCCGCCTTTGTAGTCCGTATTCGATAAGCTTCTTCTTTTTCTCTATCTTCTTGTTATGTGACATTCATCCTCCGCTGTTGCCATTTCTAATATAAAGTAGTGTAAAGTTCTTACTTATATATGTCAGTAAACTTGCCATGAAAGCGCTAAAACATACCGGTGTAGTGAGTTGACATTATTCACCCAAAGAACTTTAGTTATTAGAGTTCCGGTCAAACGTTTTTTATAATAATAATATGACTCCATTAATGCCTTATATATGAAAAACAATCGAAAATAGACGATTCATCGGCAGCACGCTTTAAAATCCGGAAAATACGGTATTGCATTTATCTTGTATAAACGCAGATTATTGCACACTTTATTTTAAACGCACCTTAGTAGTTTGGTTGAGCTTACCCACCTCAAAGCAAATTTTTCTGCTACATGGTTTAATGATAAGTGGGACCAGTAGATGGCAGGCACACATAAGAGATAAGTATAGACTGCACCGTTTGATGTGCTTCAACATAGGAGTATTATTATGGTGTGTGTATAAGGTAAGACATATCATCTGGTGTTTTGTTTTGTAATATTTCTAATATAAAGTAGTGTAAAGTTCTTACTTATATATGTCAGTAAACTCGCCAGGAAAGCGCTAAAACATACCGGTGTAGTGAGTTGACATTATTCACCCAAAGAACTTTAGTTATTAGAGTTCCGGTCAAACGTTTTTTATAATAATAATATGACTCCATTAATGCCTTGTATATGAAAAACAATCGAAAATAGACCATTAATCGGCAGCACGCTTTAAAATCCGGTGCGCCCTATGGTCCGGAAAATACGGTATTGCATTTATTTTGTATAAACGCAGATTATTGCACACTTTATTTTAAACGCACCTTAGTAGTTTGGTTGAGCTTACCCACCTCAAAGCAATTTTTTCTGCTACATGGTTTAATGATAAGTGGGACCAGTAGATGGCAGTTACACATAAGAGATAAGTATAGACTGCACCGTTTGATGTGCTTCAACATAGGAGTATTATTATGGTGTGTGTATAAGGTAAGACATATCATCTGGTGTTTTGTTTTGTAATATTTCTAATATAAAGTAGTGTAAAGTTCTTACTTACATATGTCAGTAAACTCGCCAGGAAAGCGCAAAAACATACCGGTGTAGTGAGTTGATATTATTCACCCAAAGAACTTTAGTTATTAGAGTTCCGGTCAAACGTTTTTTATAATAATAATATGACTCCATTAATGCCTTATATATGAAAAACAATCGAAAATAGACCATTCATCGGCAGCACGCTTTAAAATCCGGAAAATACGGTATTGGACTTATTTTGTATAAACGCAGATTATTGCACACTTTATTTTGAACGCACATACTCCTTTACCTTAGTAGTTTGGTTGAGCATACCTACCTCAAAGCAATTTTTTCTGCTACATGGTATAATGATAAGTGGGACCAGTAGATGGCAGTCACACATACGAGATAAGTGTAGGCTGCACCGTTTGATGTGCTTCAACATAGGAGTATTATTATGGTGTGTGTATAAGGTAAGACATACCATCTGGTGTTTTGTTTTGTTATATTTCTAATATAAAGTAGTGTACAGTTCTTACTTATATCCGTCAGTAAACTCGCCATGAAAGCGCTAAAACATACCGGTGTATTTTATTTTGTTTTATGTAAAGGCAGTTAATAAGGCACATATGTTTGCGTTAAAACTGTCAAAGTTAACACTTTGACTCATACGATTAATCACAAACAAGTACCAAATTTTCCGGACTATAAGGCGCACTAAAAAAACGTTTTTCCCCACCCTCAAAACTCGACAGTGCACCTTATAACCCGGTGCGCCTAATGTAAGGAATAAGTTTGGTTGAGCTTACCGACCGCAAAGCAATTTTTTCTGCTACATGGTGTAATGATAAATGGGACCAGTAGATGGCAGTCACACATAAGAGATACGTGTAGGCTGCACCATTTGATGTGCTTCAACATAGGAGTATTATTATAGCGTGTGTATAAGGTAAGACCTATTACCGTATTTTTCGGACTATAAGTCGCAGTTTTTTTCATAGTTTGGCCGAGGGTGCGCCTTATACTCAGGTGCGACTTATGTGTGAAATGATGAACACATTAGCGTAAAATATCAAATAATATTATTGATCTCATTCACGTAAGAGACTAGACGTATAAGATTTCATGGGATTTAGCGATTAGGAGTGACAGATTGTTTGGTAAACGTATAGCATGTTCTATATGTTATAGTTATTTGAATGACTCTTACCATAATATGTTACGTTAACATACCAGTTGGTTATTTATGCCTCATATAACGTACACTTATTCAGCCTGTTGTTCACTATTCTTGATTTATTTTAAATTGCCTTTCAAATGTCTATTCTTGGTGTTGGCTTTTGTCAAATACATTTCCCCCAAAAAATGTGACTTATACTCCAGTGCGACTTATATATGTTTTTTTCCCTTCTTTATTATGCATTTTCGGCCGGTGTGACTTATACTCCGGAGCGACTTATTCTCCCAAAAATACAATATCTGGCGTTTTGTTTTGTATTATTACGCAATTATTTTTTTTGGTGACCTGCAAACATTTATTGTGGGATGGATGCTAATGTTTTTCGGGGGACGAGTGAGGGGGCGCTTCATGTGATATGGATTTCTTTTTTTACTCTTTCACACAACTTTTTTCTTTTCCTCCCCACCCTTTTTGGTTAAGAATAAGGATTATCAGTGCACCTTCCCTCCTCCTCCTCCTCGCTGCGGAGGATTTAGGCAGATTTACTTCAGCAAACACCTTTGGACACTGATGGGGGGGGGCGGCGGTAGAGGTTTTTGAAGGAGAAAGAGTCTGTTTGCAAAAGAGGCCTTTTGTTCTGAGAGGTTCTGGATAATGCCTTACCAGGCGGCCGTGATATTAACCCCTGCTTTGGAAGGGACGTGGTGGCGAATCTGGTGTCGAGGGAGGGGTGGGGGGGGGGGGGGGGGGGGGGTTAACTCCTTGCATGCTTTGCCATTGAAGAAGGGCTGAGGGGTGGTTCAAAGACAACCGTGCCAAGATTGGGGGGAAAGTGGGCCGATTCGGTCGCTGTGACTGGAAAAGGTGACAAAACGTAAAAAAGGTATTTCTTCATCAGCGTGGTAGACATTCCCCCTGCTTCCTCGCTCGCTTCCTGCCCTCCCTGCATTCCCTCATTCCTCGCCACAAAAAAACAAAACAAAAAGCAAACACAATTGCCAACCTCAGTGGTCCGGCAAATACCCACCCTCACCCCCGCCTTGCGTCTGCACGTCGTCTGGAATGCATTGCCGCGTCAGGACCGCCACTCGATTTGGGGAAACATCACGCCTCATTTGAGTCAAGTGACGAGTCTTTACCGCGGCCCGTCTCGTCCCCCCTCTGCCGTCAAGCGTCTTCTCACCTTCTTTATCCGCTGTGTATGTGGCTTTCTTAATAATCTGATTATACGAGACGATGCAACCTGGCCCCGTCTTCCTGACTAACATTTTAGTATGGGGAACATATTCACTATTAATTAGTTGCTTATTAACATGCAAATTAGCCATTATTAAGTATGTAATAATGCCTTATTCTGCATGGCCTTATTATACAAGCAGTAAGCCATTAACTAAGAGTCTTCCCTCAATAACCTCAGAATGATTGCTTAGTAGTTACAAAGTAAGGACGTTGTTGTATGTGATTCTCCCTTTAATAACACTTGATGAATATGGTCTGTTCTTACATAACAAAACACAAAACTACAATAACCCTAACCTTTGTGTCTTTGTTACTTAGAATATGTTCCCCATATAAATATATATATATATATATATATATATATATATATATATATATATATATATATATATATATATATATATATATATATAAATATACATGAGCGCGACCAGTCTGTGAACAATTGAAACGTCCTGTGTGCTTTTTCCTCCTGTATAACAGGTTAGTTTTGGTGAATCAACTCACTGAATAATATCCATGTGATCTTTATAAGTTTAAGTACACATTCTGATGGTGGAGCCTAACTCCAAAGTGTTTGTGAGTTGTAGTTTGTAAATGAACACTGAAATTCAAGTATTTATTTTATTTATATATATATATATATATATATATATATATATATATATGGTAACACTTTAGTATATATGGTAACACTTTTGTATGTATATCAAAGGTTCAGGACAGTGAAATGCTTTTTTCCATGCTCTTCAGATATTGCATACAGTGGGATCCAAACACTAGTTGCTGAATCTAATACACTAAATACAAAAAATACAACAATTTGAATAGCACTGATGTACATTAATTACAAGACAATAAGTTGCACAATAAGTCCCAGTAGTTATGGTAGAAGTATCAGTACAAGTAAAAGTAAAAGTAAAAGTACAAGTAAAAGTACAGTAGTATATATATATATATATATATATATATATATATATATATATATATATATATATATATATATATATATATATATATATATATATATATGGTGACCCACGTATGGGGAACATATTCACCATTAATTAGTTGTTGTTATTAAGTAACAAAACACTAAACTACAATAACCTTAACCCTTAATTCTTTGTGACTTAGAATATGGGGAACATTTTCACTATTAATTAGTTGCTTATTAACGTGCAAATTAGTAACATATTGGTTCTTAATTAGTCTTCATTAAGTACGTATTAATGCCTTATTCTGCATGGCCTTATTATACAAGCAGTAAGCCATTAACTAAGAGTCTTCCCTCAATAACCTCAGAATGATTGCTTATTAGTAACCCTATATACATATATATATATATATATATGGTAACACTTTAGTATGGGAAAAATATTTACCATTAATTAGTTGCTTATTAACATGCACATTAGTAATATATTGGCTCTTAATTAGTCATTATTAATACCTTATTCTGCACTGCCTTATTATATAAGCAGTAAGCCATTAACTAAGAGTCTTCCCTCAATAACCTTAGAATTATTGCTTATTAGTAACCCTAACCTAACCCTTATATGTTCCCCTAGTGTCCAAATAACTCTAAATTAAGTCTGCGTTACTTAGAATATGTTACAGACCAGGGGCCGGGCTGTGAATATATATATATATATGTGTATTTGTGGGAAAAAAATCACAAAACTACTTCATCTCTGTAGAGATGAAGTAGTCTTGTGATTTTTTTCCCACACATACATTTATTGCGCTCTACCACGGTATCGAGCACTATTTTTTGGATAATCTTATTAAGACATATATATATATATATATATATATATATATATATATATATATATATATATATGTATATATAAATATATATAATAAAAAAAAAAGTAAATAAAAAAAAAAAAAAAAAATAAAATAAAATATATATATATATATATATATATATATATATATATATATATATATGGGTTTTGTGTTGTAAGAACAGACCATAATTATCAAGTTTTGTGATTGATTGATTGATTGAAACTTTTAATTAGCAGATTGCACAGTACAGTACATATTTAGTACAATTGACCACTAAATGGTAACACCCCAATAAGTTTGTCAACTTGTTTAAGTCGGGGTCCACGTTAATCGATTCATGGTAGTGGTATTAAAGGGAGAATCACATACAACAAAGTCCTTACTTAGTAACTACTAAGCAATAATTCTGAAGTTTTTGAGGGAAGACTCTTAGTTAATGGCTTACTGTTTGTATAATAAGGCCATGCAGAATAAGGCATATATATATATATATATATATATATATATATATATATATATATATATATATATATATATATATAAATATATATATATATATATATATATATATATACTATAAGTCACAATTTTTTTCATAGTTTTGCCGGGCTCCAGTGCGACTTATATATGTTTTTTTCCTTCTTTATTAGGCATTTTCGGCAGGTGCGACTTATACTCCGGTGCGACTTATACTCCGAAAAATACGGTAGATGGTAACACTTTAGTATGGAAAACATATTCACCATTAATTAGTTGCTTATTAACATGCAAATTAGTAACATATTGGCTCTTAATTAGTCATTATTAAGTACGTATTAATGCCTTATTCTGCATGGCCTTATTATACAAGCAGTAAGCCATTAACTAAGAGTCTTCCCTCAATAACCTCAGAATGATTGCTTATTAGTAACCCTAACCTAACCCTTATTTGTTCCCCGAGTGTCCAAATATATTAAGTCTGTGTTACTTAGAATATGTTCCCCATACTAAAGTGATACCATATATATATATATATATATATATATATATATATATATATATATATATATATATATATATATATATATCCATCCATCCATTTTCTACCGCTTATTCCCTTCGGGGTCTATATATATGGTAACACTTTAGTATGGGGAACATATTCACCATTAATTAGTTGCTTTTTAACATGCAAACTAGTAACATATTGGCTCTTAATTAGTCATTATTAAGTACTTATTAATGCCTTATTCTGCATGGGCTTATTATACAACCAGTAAGCCATTAACTAAGAGTCTTCCCTCAATAACCTCAGAATGATTGCTTATTAGTAACCCTAACCTAACCCTTATTTGTTCTCCGAGTGTCCAAATAACTTAAGTCTGTGTTACTTAGAATACGTTCCCCATACTAAAGTGTTACTCAAATATTGTCATCTCCTCAATTGCCTATCAGTCGGCAGCGACTATTGCACCAACACGTTTGGAGCGGCGTCCTCTCCGTCTCCCCCTCACACACACACACACACACACACACACACACACACACACACATTGTCGGGTTTGATTGTCGGCAGGAGGATCTCACGTGCGCCGATCAATAAGAGATTCCCAGATTAAAAGCGCGGTGACATGTGGAAGTCGGCGCACGCCACCTTGAACACGCTAATGGAACATGCTATTTGAAGCGGCCTCACTTTGCTCCATTATTCACAGGACGCGGCTCACCTCGCCTCTCTCCTTTTTTTTTTAACGAGTCCTCGAGTGTGGGACTCGGGACTTTTTTTTCATCTCGCTTTAAATTGTGGCCGATTGCCAAGGCAGATTAGCAAAATTGGGTCGTTTTTTTCCGCCGCCGCACGCGCTCCTCCCGGCTTTCATCTGGCGCTCCGATCAAGGGCGGCCCGCTAACCGGAGGTTGCAGTCTGAAAGAGGAAATGGTCAGAAATTACAAGCGGCCTCTCTGTTATTCAAACATACATTTAACCTCTGGCAAGAGTGAGTCAAGGAGAGATGAAACATGGAGGAAGGGGGGGGGGGGGGGGTTGCCTTTCCTTTAAATGTCAGCGGCGGCGGCGCAGCACGTGGACGTGTGTAGCGGAGTCGAGCGCGGTAAAAGTCTGAGAGGTGAATTTACGCGTTAATAGGTTCTGACTGGAAAGGGAGCCCCTTCCGTCCCGACGTTGCGTGTCCCGCCGCTGTCAGAGGCGGACGTCAAACAAACACCTCCTCAGGTAGCGGGGGGATAATCACGCCGACAGGGCCTGTCCGCCGCCGTCCTGACGAGGCGGCACAAAACGACGCTGCAGAGGAGATGTCTGCGGTTTCAGGTTGCATCTCAGAGGGAAGTGTTTCGGTTCGACGTGTTCGGGGGATCGGCAACCCGCGGCTCTTTAGTGCCCATACTTGCCAACCTTGAGACCTCCAAATTTGGGAGATTGGGGGGGGGGAGGAGTATATTTATAGCTAGAATTCACTGAAATTCAAGTATTTCTTATATATATATATATATATATATATATATATATATATATATATATATATATATATATATATATATATATATATATGTATGTATATATATATATATATATATATATATATATATATAGTCAAGTATTTATTTTATATATATATATATATATATATATAGTCAAGTATTTATTTTATATATATATATATATATATATATATATATATAAAAAATAAATATTTGACTTTCAGTGAATTCTAGCTATATATATATACACATATATATATATATATATATAAAAAAAATATTTGACTTTCAGTGAATTCTAGCTATATATATATACATATATATATATATATATTTTTTTAAATTATATATATATATATATATATATATAATTAAAAAAATATATATATATTTATATATATATATATATATATATATATATATATATATGTATGTATATATATATATATATATATATAGCTAGAATTCACTGAAAGTCAAGTATTTATTTTATATATATATATAGTCAAGTATTTATTTTATATATATATATATATATAAAATAAATACTTGACTTTCAGTGAATTCTAGCTATATATATATATATATATACATACATATATATATATATATACATATATATTTTTTAATTATATATATATATATATATATATATATATATATATATATATAATAAAAAAATAAATAAAAATTAAAAAAAAAATATATATATATATATGTATGTATATATATATATATATATATATATAGCTAGAATTCACTGAAAGTCAAGTATTTATTTTATATGTATATATATATATATATATATATATATATATAGTCAAGTATTTATTTTATATATATATATATATATATATATATATATATATATATATATATATATATATATATATATATATATATATATATATATGTATGTGTGGGGAAAAAAATTCACAAGACTACTTCATCTCTACAGGCCTGTTTCATGAGGGGGTTCCCTCAATCATCAGGAGATTTTAATGGGATATATTGCGCTCTACTACGGTATCGAGCACTATTTTTTGGATAACCTTATTAAGACATATATATATATATATATATATATATATATATATATATATATATATATATATATATATATATATATATATATATATATATGTATATATATATATATATATATATATATATATATATATATATATATATATATATATATATAAAAAATAAATACTTGACTTTCAGTGAATTCTAGCTATATATATATATACATATATATACATACATATATATATATATTTTTTTTTTATTATATCTATATATATATATATATATACACACGTATAAATAAAATAAATAATGTTGTTCATTTATTTACACATATACACACATAACACTCCTCTACTCATTGTTGTATTTGAAAGTGCAATGCTTTGCAGCCAGTAGCACAGCCTTCGAAGGAGCATAGGTATGGGCAGTGTAATATTCTGGGTTGGAGTCAATAACCGGGCGAGGTGACCAAGTTACGTCTCTTTACTTCATACTTCAGAACCGACTCCCACACTTGCCGTCAGGGTGCGCAATACAACGTAAACCGTTGGCCGATCAAAAAGTAACCACAGAACACTATACGGGAATAGTGTTCTGTGGTTACTTTTTGGTTGGCCAAGCGGACGTGACGACAGGCTGTCCTCACTCAGGTCCGCACGGACTTGGAGGGTGCGTGCCTTAAGTCCGGCGGGAAATCGGGAGAAATTCGGGAGAAATGGTTGTCCCGGGAGATTTTCGGGAGAGGCACTGAAATTCGGGAGTCTCCCGGAAAAATCAGGAGGGTTAGTGCCGCCCTAGTGGCTCTCTGGAGCATTTTTTAAAAATGGTTGAAAATGGAAAAAGATGGGTGAAACCATTTTTTTTGTTTTAGTATGTTTTTTGTTTGAGAACAAACATGACATAAATCTTCCCAATTGTTTGAAAGCCCACTGTTTAATAAGTTTGTGTGAATGCTTAACTGATGACACTATTAGGTGAAAAACATTTTGTCCTACTAATTTTGGCGGTTCTTGAACTCGCCATAGTGTGGAGTGTGAAATTTTCCACTTCTTCTTTGTCTCATTTTGTCCACCAAATGTTTTATACTGTGTGTGAATGCAAAAAAAAAAAGTGCGTTTTGTCGACGTTATTGACTTGTTGGAGTGCTAATCAGTGCATGACTGCAAGCTAATAAATGCTAACATGCTATTTAGGCCAGCTGTATGTACATATTGCATATACCGTATTTTTCGGACTATAAGTCGCATTTTATTTTCATAGTTTGGGTGCGACTTATACTCAGGAGCGACATATGTGTGAAATGATGAACACATTAGCGTAAAATATGAAATAATATTATTGATCTCATTCACGTATGAGACTAGACGTATAAGATTTCATGGGATTTAGTGATTAGGAGTGACAGATTGTTTGGTAAACGTATAGCATGTTCTATATGTTATAGTTATTTGAATGACTCTTACCATAATATGTTACGTTAACATACCAGTTGGTTATTTATGCCTCATATAACGTACACTTATTCAGCCTGTTGTTCACTATTCTTGATTTATTTTAAATTGTCTTTCAAATGTCTATTCTTGCTGTTGGCTTTTATTAAATACATTTCCCCCAAAAATGTGACTTATACTCCAATGCGACTTATATATGTTTTTTTCCTTCTTTATTATGCATTTTCGGCCGGTGCGCCTTATACTCCGTAGCGACTTATACTGCGAAAAATACGGTAATTTCGGCGGTTCTTGAACTCACCATAGTTTGGACTGTGACGCAACAGTATGTAAAATCTTCCACTCCTTCTTTGTCTCATTTTGTCCACCAAATGTTTTATACTGTGTATGAATGCAAAAAAAATGTGTTTTGTCGACGCTATCGACTTGTTGGAGTGCTAATCAGGCATATTTACTCAGTGCATGACTGCAAATTAATAACTGCTAACATGCTATTTAGGCTAGCTGTATGTACATATTGAATATATGTATATTTGAGCTGATTTAATTTCCTTTACTTGTATCCTTTTTGTATATAATTAAATATTGCATGTTGTATGCAATATTGGCTGCCTTTCTGATAGTTGTTTGTGCGCCATGTTGTTCCAGACCACAGCAAACATTACCTAGCTTGCCAAAGATTGTAATAAATCTGTTAAAAGACGACAGTCTTAACTTGGACACACACACATCTATACCTTTGGACATTAAAAGCCAGTAATTTCCAGGAGTTATCTCACCTTCTGAGTAGCCTCTGATTTACTAATGGTTTCTAATGTAAAAATGTGTAGAACAAATATTACATTTCAACATTTCTCTCAACGAAGATTTACTTCAGCCTGCGACACATAGTTATTTTGATAGTAGGCTATTATAGGTAATATAGACATTTACATCATGTGTTGTCTGCATTATGACACTTATATAAGACTTTTAAAGTCATTTTGATAGTAGGCTATAATAGCAAATATAGACACTTACGTCATGTGTTGTCTTCATTATAACACTTATATAAGACTTTTAATTTTTTGCGGCTCCAGACATATTTGTTTTTTGTATTTTTGGTCCAATATGGCTCTTTCAACGTTTTGGGATGCCGACCCCTGAACATGTTGGATGCTGTGAGAAGGGGCGGGTGGAGGGTGGGTAGGGGCGTAGCAAGTGTGGCAAAAGTTGGGGCGGAGGCGGCGACGTAGGCCTTTCTGCTATTCGTCAAACAGGATAAAGGTTGTGTGTGTGTGTGTGTGTGTGTGTGTGTGTGTGTGTGTGTGGAGGTGCATGATGACAATTTCCTGGAGCCGTGTGGGACGGCCAAGATCAGGTCAGATACGGATGCCATCCAGACGTCTTTTTTTTTTTTTTTTTTTTTTCTTCCAGGCCAGACTGAAAGTTTGACTTCCGAGCGTCTAGCGGCTAATTACCTCGGCCCTCACTCCGTACATGCCCCCCTCCGCCCAGGGAAGCCACATCCTTATCGAGCGGCATTCCTCAGATAAATTGTAATCTGTTATTCTTGCTACTTAGGCCCTCTCGGAATTAGCATGGCCATCAAAGCGGGGGCCGGGCGGCGGGAGGTGCACCGGACAGTGTCGGGCTGCATACTGATCATAATAATAATAATAATAATAATAATAATAGATTTTATTTGTAAGCACTTTACATTGAGCAAACAACCTCAAAGTGCTACAGTGTATTAAAAAATAAAAATAAAAAGATAATAAAAATAAATAAAAACTAGTACAGCCTAATAGCTAAAACTAGTATGTATATATCTAAAAAAAAAAAAGGCTTTTTTAAAAAGAAGGGTTTTTAAGCCCGTTTTAAAAACATCCACAGTCTGTGGTGCCCTCAGGTGGTCAGGGAGAGCGTTCCACAGACCGGGAGCGTCGGGCTGCATACTGATCATAATAATAATAATAGATTTTATTTGTAAAAAAAAAAAGCACTTTAGATTGAGCAAACAACCTCAAAGTGCTATAGTGTATTGAAAAAATAATAATAATAAAAAAATAAAAAAATAAAACTAGTACAGCCTAATAGCTAAAACTAGTATGTATATATATCTAAAAAAAAAATGCTTTTTTAAAAATAAGGGTTTTTTAAGCCTATTTTTAAAAGTATCCACAGTCTGTGGTACCCTCAAGTGGTCAGGGAGAGCGTTCCACAGACTGGGAGTGTCGGGCTGCATACTTATCATAATAATAATAATAATAATAATAATAATAATAATAATAATAATAATAATAATAACAATAATAATAATGATAGATTTTATTTGTAAAAAAAAGAAAAAGCACTTTACATTGAGCAAACAACCTCAAAGTGCTATAGGGTATTAAAAAAATAAAATAAAAAGATAATACAAATTAAAAAAAATAAAAACTAGTGCATCCTAATAGCTAGAACTAGTATGCATATATCTAAAAAAAAAAGGCTTTTTTTAAAAAGAAGGGTTTTTAAGCCCGTTTTAAAAGCATCCACAGTCTGTGGTGCCCTCAGGTGGTCAGGGGGCACGTTCCACAGACTGGGAGCTTCGGGCTGAATACTGATCATCATAATAATAATAATAATAATAATAATAATAGATTTTATTTGTAAAAAAAAAAGCACTTTACATTAAGCAAACAACCTCAAAGTGCTATAGTGTATTAAAAAAAAATAATATAAAAAGATGATAAAAATTAAAAAAAATACAAAATTGGGCAGCCTAATAGCTAGAACTAGTATGCATATGTCTAAAAAAAAAGGAAGGGTTTTTAAGCCTTTTTTTTAAAAGCATCCACAGTCTGTGGTGCCCTCAGGTGGTCAGGGAGAGCGTTCCACAGACTGGGAGCGGCGGAGCAGAAAGCCCGGTCTCCCGTTGTTCGTAGCTTAGTCCTCGGAGGTTGGAGGAGGTTAGCCCGTCCTGAGCGGAGGTGTCGTGTGGCGGATGTGTTTCCACAGCTGCATCTGCCACGACGCCTCCTGAAGCGCCCATAAGTTTGGCTCATGTTATCGTGTTTGCCAAACAGCTGCAGCAACTGGTGACGCGTCTAGAAATAATCACGTCCGCTACCTTTTTTTTGCTTTGGTTTTGATGGCATCGTGCCGGCAAATAACACCCCGGTTGGCTTTCTCGTGCGGATCCAGACGGATGTGTTTGACTCATCGTTGGCACAGTAAGAATGGTCGTGCTTGTGTACTTTCAAACATGTTTCAATCCGCACGTTATTTGCCTATTTCTTCTTTTCAAGGGACCGTTGTCGGAATAGAAAGAATTGAGATGGTTGAATTGGAAACTAAGAATTTGAAAATGTTTGAGTTTATTCGAAACATGCATGCATACAACATGACGCACCACAATTTCCATTTTCTCATGCTTCGAAAAGGAGTAGGATGAAGCAGAGCTTATTTAATCCTGCCCCCTTTTCCTTCACATAGCAGTCGCTAACATGAATTTACCATGAATTGATTAACGTGGACCCCGACTTAAACAAGTTGACAAACTAATTCGGGTGTTACCATTTAGTGGTCAATTGTACGGACCCTAACCTACAATCTACTAATAAAAGTTTCAATCAATCAATCAATCAATCAAACACTTTTGTTCACTTCCTGTTCTCAATTTAGTCACAATATACTCCATAAGTAATAACAACAAAAATTAAAGCTGCAAGCAGCATTGGTCGGGCCCGCGTATTTGGCAGGTGCTAGTCCTAAGTGTCCCAATACTTTTGTCAAGTTTTAGTCCCAAGTGTCCCAATACATTTGTCTACTTTTAGTCTGAAGTGTCCCAATACTTTTGTCTAGTGTACCTACCTTGTCTGCATTGTGTGGGCACGTTGGTGCTTCCTGCTTTTAAGCAGCCATCTTAAAAAAAAACATCAGCGCAGCAGCATCAGCGCAGCGGTTCTTTGAAGGCTCATAAAATCAAAACCGGAGCTTTTATTTGGAAGGGTTCAATCTCTCTCCTGTGTTATTTTGAAGCTGATACGACAAACGCGCTCGGAGGAGATAATGTTTGAAGAGAAGTGACCGGTTTATAAAAAAATGTTGTTTTGAAGGGGAAATTGCAAACTTCCTGTTGGTTTTTGCTGGGGGTTGTTAATATATGATATGTAGGTCTAAGTGAGACCTACATAGAGGTGTTTGTTTCATGTCTCTCCGACCTTCCCAGTGGGAGTTACAGGCAGTTTTGTCAATTTTTTTCCCAAGGAGCAGTTTTTTCTGCGTTTTATTAAAAAATTACGGTAGAGCACAATTTTTAAATTTGGGGTTAGGTTTTTTCATTAGATCGCAATTTCTGCTCGTCCTGATGTGTGCGTTCAGTTTGGTGAGTTTTGAAGCATGTTAAGGGGGTCAAATTACAGCTCAAAGAGGCAAAAGTGACTGTTTTTAGTACTTTTTTGTCTTGAAGGGGGAATTGCCAACCTCCTGTTGATTTTTGCCCGAGGATATACAATTATGAAAACTAGGTCTTATAGTCAGACCTATATAGAGGTTTTTGTTTCATGTCTCTCCGACCTTCCTAGTGCGAGTTACGGGCAGTCTAGTTTTTTTTTTTCCTACGGGGCGCTAGAGCGCAATTTTGAGTTTTGGGGTTTGGTTTTTTGATAAAAAGTTTTGCCATATATTATTGATGTGTGTGTAAAATTTGGTGAGTTTTGAAGCATGCTAAGAGGGTCAAATTACAGCGCAAAGTTGCGGAAGAATAATAATAATAATTATAAAACCTTAGAAATTCAATAGGTCCTTATGTCCCATTGCATAAGGACTCCCGAAGTCCTTATGCAATGGGCCATGTGGGCCCTAATTAGCTAACCTCAATGAACCCAAAAATACCTTAAAATAAGTATATTCTCACTAATAACAAGTGCACTTTTCTTGGTAGAAAAAACAAATATGAGACCTTTTTTCTCAATATGTTGAAAAATATTCTTAAATAAGTAAATGCTAGTGCCATTATCTTGACATAATGATATGCGCTCGGCATCATGATTTTTTTTTTCATGCTTGAAATAAAAAAATATTACTTTAAAAAAGCAGTTGTTGATGACACAGCTTTGCAAAACTTGATATTCTAGTTTCGAGCATGTTTTACTCAATATAGGTCATCAAATCTCAGCAACAAGCTGTAATATCTTACTGAGATCATTTAGGACACTTAAAACAAGTAAAACACTCTAACATCAAATCTGCTTAGTGAGAAGAATTATCTTATCGGACAGAAAATAAGCAAATATCAGCCTTATTTGAGATATTTCATCTGACTTACATTTCACTTTTTGCAGTGTACATGCTGATATACTGAAGGTCTTAAGTGTTGTGCGTGTGTACAAATGTTTTAAAATGACATTTTTCTCCGAGATTATATTCATCCTCTTTTGTTGAGCATAATTGTTGTATTTTCTTGGCTAGCAGATTTTAGTCATTTCAGCTTTTTTTGCAAATACACTATGTGGTGGAATTTCATTATTTTCAGTGTTTTTCAACCTTTTTTGAGGCACAATTTTTGCATTGACAAAAATCCAGAGGCACACCACCAGCAGAAATCATTATAAAACGAAACTCAGTTGACAGTAAAAAGTCGTTGCGTACGACTTTAAATCATAACCAAGCATGCATGACTATAGCTCTTGTCTCAAAGTAGGTGTACTGTCACCACCTGTCACATCACACCCTGACTTATTTGGAGTTGTTTGCTGTTTTCCTGTGTGTAGTGTTTTACTTCTTGTGTTGCGCTCCTATTTTGGTGGCTTTTTCTCTTTTTTTTTGGTATTTTCCTGTAGCAGTTTTATGTCTTCCTTTGAGCGAATTTTCCCGCATCGACTTTGTTTTAGCAATCAAGAATATTTCAGTTTGTTTTCATCCTTCTTTGTGGGGACATTGTTGATTGACATGTCATGTTCGGATGTACATTGAGCAAACAACCTCAAAGTGCTACAGTGTATTAAAAAATAAAAATAAAAAGATAATAAAAATAAATGAAAACTAGTACAGCCTAATAGCTAAAACTAGTATGTATATATCTAAAAAAAAAAAGGCTTTTTTAAAAAGAAGGGTTTTTAAGCCCGTTTTAAAAACATCCACAGTCTGTGGTGCCCTCAGGTGGTCAGGGAGAGCGTTCCACAGACCGAGAGCGTCGGGCTGCATACTGATCATAATAATAATAATAATAATAAAAATAGATTTGATTTGTAAAAAAAAAAAGCACTTTAGATTGAGCAAACAACCTCAAAGTGCTACAGTGTATTGAAAAATAAAAATAATAAATAATAAAAATAAATAAAAACTAGTACAGCCTAATAGCTAAAACTAGTATGTATATATATCTAAAAAAAAAAAAGGCTTTTTTAAAAAGAAGGTTTTTTTAAGCCTATTTTTAAAAGTATCCACAGTCTGTGGTACCCTCAAGTGGTCAGGGAGAGCGTTCCACAGACTGGGAGTGTCGGGCTGCATACTTATCATAATAATAATAATAATAATAATAATAGATTTCATTTGTAAAAAAAAAAAAGCACTTTACATTGAGCAAACAACCTCAAAGTGCTATAGTGTATTAAAAAAATAAAATAAAAAGATAATAAAAATAAATAAAAATAAAAACTAGTACAGCCTAATAGCTAAAACTAGTATGTATATATCTAAAAAAAAAAGGCTATTTTAAAAAGAAGGGTTTTTAAGCCCGTTTTAAAAGCATCCACAGTCTGTGGTGCCCTCAGGTGGTCAGGGGGCGCGTTCCACAGACTGGGAGCTTTGGGCTGCATACTGATCATCATAATAATAATATGTTGGTATTTTTCTGTAGCAGTTTCATGTCTTCCTTTGAGCGATATTTCCCGCATCTACTTTGTTTTAGCAATCAACAAAATTTCAGTTGTTTTCATCCTTCTTTGTGGGGACATTGTTGATTGTCATGTCATGTTCGGATGCACATTGTGGACGCCGTCTTTGCTCCGCGGTAAGTCTTTGCTGTCGTCCAGCATTCTGTTTTTGTTTACTTTGTAGCCAGTTCAGTTTTAGTTTGGTTCTGCATAGCCTTCCCTAAACTTCCATGCCTTTTCTTAGGGGCACTCACTTTTTGTTTATTTTTTGGTTTAAGCAGTTTAAAACATTTATATGCACGTACAACACTTAGAAATTTTAGCATATCAGTATGTGGAATTAAATGATGGAATGGATTAAGTAAAGAAGTTAAAAATTGTACTGATTGAGGTTGTTCAAAATAATAGTGTTTACAGAGTACAAAGAAGAATAATTATGAGAAATACTTTCAACCTTATTGAAAATAAGATATTCTTCATCTCAGTATGTTAATAATGACTGAATTAATTAATTAATTACATATTACAAAACTGTTGTATACTAATTCATAGATGTTATTTTATTATATAAAAAGGTCAGTAAATGATTCTATATATGTGTAAACGCTTTGAAGTGGGAAAGGGGTAGGATTAAATAAGCTTTGCTTCTTCCTACTCCTTTTCGGGCATGACGTAAAATGAAATGATATGAAATTGCGTGATGTATTATGATGTAAGTGTGTTCATGTTCCAAATAAACTAAAGAAAGAAAGAAAGCATTAGACACATTTTTACCTGCACCCTGCCTCCCGCTGTTTCCGACATCTACAAAGCAATTAGCTACCGGCTACTGATATGGAATAGTATTACACGGTTACTCCGCCGAGCTCAACAACAACACACCATTTGCAGACTATAATTACTGGTGTGCAAAATGACATGGCACCCCAAACCATCACCCAACCATGCAAATGTTGCATTTCCTTTGGAAATCGAGGTCCCAGAGTCTGGAGGAAGACAGGAGAGGCACAGGATCCACGTTGCCTGAAGTCTAGTGTAAAGTTTCCACCATCAGTGATGGTTTGGGGTGCCATGTCATCTGCTGGTGTCGGTCCACTCTGTTTCCTGAGATCCAGGGTCAACGCAGCCGTCTACCAGCAAGTTTTAGAGCACTTCATGCTTCCTGCTGCTGACCTGCTCTATGGAGATGGAGATTTCAAGTTCCAACAGGACTTGGCGCCTGCACACAGCGCAAAATCTACCCGTGCCTGGTTTACGGACCATGGTATTTCTGTTCTAAATTGGCCCGCCAACTCCCCTGACCTTAGCCCCATAGAAAATCTGTGGGGTATTGTGAAAAGGAAGATGCAGAATGCCAGACCCAAAAACGCTGAAGAGTTGAAGGCCACTATCAGAGCAACCTGGGCTCTCATAACACCTGAGCAGTGCCAGAAACTCATCGACTCCATGCCACGCCGCATTAACGCAGTAATTGAGGCAAAAGGAGCTCCAACCAAGTATTGAGTATTGTACATGCTCATATTTTTCATTTTCATACTTTTCAGTTGGCCAACATTTCTAAAAATCCCTTTTTTGTATTAGCCTTAAGTAATATTCTAATTTTGTGACACACGGAATTTGGGATTTTCATTTGTTGCCACTTCAAATCATCAAAATTAAATGAAATAAACATTTGAATGCATCAGTCTGTGTGCAATGAATAAATATAATGTACAAGTTACACCTTTTGAATGCAATTACTGAAATAAATCAAGTTTTTCAAAATATTCTAATTTACTGGCTTTTACCTGTATTTAGCGTTGTAGAGGTGTGTTCGCCTAGCTTCACGTATTGTTTCCTGTTCATTAGATAACTTCTTATCCAGTTTAAGACTAACCCTCTGATGCCATATCGTTCTAGTTTTTTGATTAAAATATTGTGATTAATTGTGTCAAATGCTTTAGTTAGATCCATAAAAACTGCTGCCGCACATCTTTTATTATTACACTAGCGGCGAAAAACACTGCACTATACGACCGTGAGAGCGAAAGTCGTGCATTTTTACCCGTCGGAAAAAGTCCGGCGCCTTCTGAGATGGCGAGCGCGAAGAGGAATTTGATGTTAGCTGGCGAATGTGCGAGCGTGGCATCTCACTGAGTTGAAGGAACAATGTGGGGTTGGGGAGTCAATTAGTTGACTTTTCATATTTCTTTTTTTTTTTACCGTATGTTTGCCAGGCCTTGTCTCTCTTTGTCTCTCTTCCACACACACACACACACACACACACACACACACACACACACACTTTCCCCCTTGAACCTCGCCATGGCCCTCGGAGGGAAGCAGATAAGGACTTTTTGATGAAACTTTTAGTGAATCTGGCTGCTCCATTTCTGTCTGCGCCACGTCACACAGCATCCCCCCATGCACACACACACACTCTCACACACACCCTTCTTCCTCCCCACTGCTGCCATATATTCTTATTAAGGTTTGCGTGGGAGTGTGATTATGTTTTGATTAATTTCTCCCCCCCTACCCCCACCACCGCCTTTCTCCCACCACCTGTTTGCAAATAGTTTAACGGTTGCCTTTCCTCTTCCTCGGCCGCTCCGTGGACCACCTTACTCCTCGTCTACAGGCTTCATCATTCTCTTCTTCCCCGACTCCCCTCCTGCATCCCCCCCCCCTGCCCTCGGCTTTGCATGCACTCTGACGGCTTGATGGCTGTTTCGACAGGCCAGCATTGAGGGAAAGCGGTGTGACGGCAGAGTTTTGTTAAGCTCGGAACAAAGACTCGGAGATGCCGGGCCGGGCCATTGTCCTGCACACATATTGGCCTCTTTTGCAGGATTTAATGCTCTGTTTACCTCCAGCCAGTCACTGCTAATATTCAGAGAGGAGCGCCCCTGAGAGATGCACCTCAGGGTGACTGAAGGGAAAGTTGTGTGTGTGTGTGTGTGTGTGTGTGTGTGTGTGTGTGTGTGTGTGTGTGTGTGCATAGGCGCTAGAGATGCGCGGTTTGCGGACACAACCGCGGAGTCCGCGGATTATCCGCGGTTCGGGCGGTTGAAATAAAAAAAAATGAGATTTTATCCGGGGGTCGGGTCGGGCGGTTGAAATTAAAAAAAATTTGATTTTAAATAGATTCAGGCGGGTGGCAGTTAAACCAATTGGGAAATATATATACATAGTTAAATGTTGTTACCCACATACGAAAAAACGAGCAGGCACCTGCTGCATATGCCACAACAGAAGAAGAAAAAAAAAGAGATGGACACTTTTACGGAGCGGAGAAGGGACGCCTCGCCGGGGTCCGGGACCGAGGCCCCTTCCCCCGAGAGGGCCCCACCGGGAGTCGTAGCTGAGGGGATCCGCGAGAAGGGCCCGACGCAAGTCCAGGGTCACCACCGCGCCCACCGCACCGACACCCCGCCTCGTCCGCCTTCGCCGCGGCCGGCGTCACGCGCAGCAGGTAAGCAGCTTACCTGCCCGCCACCCCCGTTGCCGGGGGGCGCGTAACAGGGGTCACTCCGCGCGCAGTGCGCTCACGAAAGGGGTGGGGCAAGCAGAACTGGCGCTGCGGGATGAACCGAACGCCGGGTTAAGGCGCCCGATGCCGACGCTCATCGGACCCCAGAAAAGGTGTTGGTTGATATAGACAGCCGGATGGTGGCCATGGACGTCGGAACCCGCTAAGGAGTGTGTAACAACCCACCTGCCGAATCAACTAGCCCTGAAAATGGATGGCGCTGAAGCCTCGGAGCGCAAGCCCGGGTGCGAGGGACATCGCACCTCCACGCGCTTGGAGGTGCGCTCAGCGCGGCTCCCAGATGATTGCTGCATTGGATCAGTCTCCTTTCTTTAACAGGCAAAAGCTTTATAACCTCACTAATGCCTTGCATCGTCTATATTAGATATATAACAACGGGCGGGTGCGGTGTTGATTAAATGTTAATTCGGGTGGATGCGGATGGTTGACGACTTTTGTCATGCGGTTGCGGATGAAATAATTGCCTAATAATAGGCGCTGATCCCGTGGGTGCTTCGGGGCCCAAGCACCCACGGACAATGCCGAGCACCCACGTGGGGTTGATGGCAACTTTCAATCTTTGAAATAATTTTTGAAAAACTAATCTTGTTGTTGTTGTTAACTTTCATGGAATTTGGTCCGTTTTGCTTGATAAAAAATGTCACAAACCACATACCGTGATTTTCGGGGTATAAGTGGCTCCGGAGCATACTTGCCAACCTTGAGACCTCCGATTTCGGGAGGTGAGGGGAGGGAGGTGGTGGTGGGCGTGGTCGGGGTGGGACGGGGGCGTGGTTGGGGGCGTGGCTAAAAGGGGAGGGGTATATTTACAGCTAGAATTCACCAAGTCAAGTATTTCATATATATATATATATATATATATATATATATATATATTGAATTTTTTTTTTTTAATTGAATTATATTTATATAGCGCTTTTCTCTAGTGACTCAAAACGCTTTACATAGTGAAAACCCAATATCTAAGTTACCTTTAAACCAGTGTGGGTGGCACTGGGAGCAGGTGGGTAAAGTGTCTTGCCCAAGGACACAACGGCAGTGACTAGGATGGCGGAAGCGGGGATTGAACCTGCAACCCTCACGTTGATGGCACGGCCACTCTACCAACCGAGCTATACCTATATATATATATATATATATATATATATATATATATATATATATATATATAAGAAATACTTGATGTTCAGTAAATTCTAGATGTATATATATATATATATATATATATATATATATATATATATATATATATATATATATATATATATATATATATATATATATATATATATAAAATAAATACTTGAATTTCAGTGTTCATTTATTTACACATATACACACACATAACACTCATCTACTCATTGTTGAGTTAAGGGTTGAATTGTCCATCCTTGTTCTATTCTCTGTCACCATTTTTCGAACCATGCTGAACACCCTCTCTGATGATGCATTGCTCTGTGATTATTACATTTTAACAGAAGTGTAGATAGAACATGTTAAAAGAAAAAACAGCGCGACACCTACCCTTCACATCAGTATTTTTTAACCATATCATTATTGGTTTATTAGGTGTTATATTTTATTGTATGATACTGCAACTATTTGGTATCGGATTGATACCCAAATGTGTGGTATCATCCAAAACTAATGTAAAGCATCAAAGAAGAGAAGAATAAGTGATTATTACATTTTAACAGAAGTGTAGATAGAACATGTTAAAAGAGAAAATAAGCAGATATTAACAGTAAATGAAACAAGTAGATTAATAATATTTTTTTACAGTTTGTCCCTCATAATGTAGACAGAAAAATAGGTGTATAAATGACACAATATGTTACTGCATAGACTAATTAGGAGTCTTTGTTTGTTTACTTACTACTAAAAGACAAGTTGTCTAGTATGTTCACTATTTTATTTAAGGGCTAAATTGCAATAATAAACATATGTTTCATGTACCCTTAGGTTTTGTGTTAAAATAAAGCCAATAATGCTATTTTTTTGTGGTCCTCTTTATTTAAAAAAGTACCGAAAAGTACCGGAAATAATGGAAAAATATTGAAAAATATTGAAAAATATTGAAAAATATTGAAAAATATTGAAAAATATTGAAAAATATTGAAAAATATCGAAATAATTTTAGTACCTGTACCAAAATATTGGTATTGTTATAACACTAGGACAAACTTGCAATAAGAAACATATGTTTAATGTACCCTAAGATTATTTTGTTAACATAAAGCCAATAATGCTATTTTTTTGTGATCCTCTTTATTTAAAAAAGTACCGAAAAGTACCGAAAAGTACCGGAAATAATGGAAAAATATTGAAAAATATTGAAAAATATTGAAAAATATTGAAAAATATTGAAAAATATCGAAATAATTTTAGTACCTGTACCAAAATATTGGTATTGTTATAACACTAGGACAAACTTGCAATAAGAAACATATGTTTAATGAACCCTAAGATTATTTTGTTAACATAAAGCCAATAATGACATTTTTTGTGGTCCTCTTTATTTAAAAAAGTACCGAAAAGTTCCGAAAAGTACCGGAAATAATGGAAAAATATTGAAAAATATTGGAAAATATTGAAAAATATTGAAAAATGTTGAAAAATATTGAAAAATATTGAAAAAATATTGAAAAATATCGAAATAATTTTAGTACCTGTACCAAAATATTGGTATTGTTATAACACTAGGACAAACTTGCAATAAGAAACATATGTTTAATGTACCCTAAGATTATTTTGTTAACATAAAGCCAATAATGAAATTTTTTTGTGGTCCTCTTTATATAAAAAAGTACCGAAAAGTACCGAAAAGTACCGGAAATAATGGAAAAATATTGAAAAATATTGAAAAATATTGACAAAATATTGAAAAATATTGAAAAATATTGAAAAATATCGAAATAATTTTGGTACCTGTACCAAAATATTGGTATTGTTATAACACTAGGACAAACTTGCAATAAGAAACATATGTTTAATGTACCCTAAGATTATTTTGTTAACATAAAGCCAATAATGACATTTTTTGTAGTCCTCTTTATTTAAAAATTACCGAAAAGTACCGAAAAGTAATGGAAAAATATTGAAAAATATTGAAAAATATTGAAAAATATTGAAAAATATCGAAATAATTTTAGTACTTGTACCAAAATATTGGTATTGTTATAACACTAGGACAAACTTGCAATAAGAAACATATGTTTAATGTACCCTAAGATTATTTTGTTAACATAAAGCCAATAATGAAATTTTTTTGTGGTCCTCTTTATTTAAAAAAGTACCGAAAAGTACCGAAAAGTACCGGAAATAATGGAAAAATATTGAAAAATATTGAAAAATATTGAAAAATATTGAAAAATATTGAAAAATATTGAAAAATATCGAAATAATTTTAGTACCTGTACCAAAATATTGGTATTGTTATAACACTAGGACAAATTTGCGATAAGAAACATATGTTTAATGTACCCTAAGATTATTTTGTTAACATAAAACCAATAATGACATTTTTTTGTGGTCTTCTTTATTTAAAAAAGTACCGAAAAGTACCGAAAAGTACCGGAAATAATTGAAAAATATTGAAAAATATTGAAAAATATTGAAAAATATTGAAAAATATTGAAAAATATTGAAAAATATTGAAAAATATCGAAATAATTTTAGTACCTGTACCAAAATATTGGTATTGTTATAACACTAGGACAAACTTGCAATAAGAAACATATGTTTAATGTACCCTAAGATTATTTTGTTAACATAAAGCCAATAATGAAATTTTTTTGTGGTCCTCTTTATTTAAAAAAGTACCGAAAAGTACCGAAAAGTACCGGAAATAATGGAAAAATATTGAAAAATATTGAAAAATATTGACAAAATATTGAAAAATATTGAAAAATATTGAAAAATATCGAAATAATTTTAGTACCTGTACCAAAATATTGGTATTGTTATAACACTAGGACAAACTTGCAATAAGAAACATATGTTTAATGTACCCTAAGATTATTTTGTTAACAAAAAGCCAATAATGAAATTTTTTGTAGTCCACTTTATTTAGAAAAGTACCGAAAAGTACCAAAATACTGGTATATATTGGTATATTGGAAATATTGGTATCGGGACAACACTAATACACACACACACCAAGCACCCACTGGCAGAAATGTGTGTGTGTGTGTGTGTGTGTGTGTGTGTGCATAGACTGTCCCCTGCATGCTCTCTCCGGACAAACTGAAAGAGGCGTTCCGTGGGATTAGAGTTTTTGCGTAGGACATACAAACTAAGGGATTCTGGGAGTTTTTTTCTCCTGACCATGTTTTCTGTGGAACCCACTTTGAGCTGACGGTTTCTGTCAGTGTGTAAAAGCCATTCTTGAAAAAAAAAAAAAAAAAGCAGCTGCCGGCCCAAAAAAATAAATAAATAAATGACTGCAATAAACAAACACACACACACAAAAAAAGAGGCCTCTGTAAAGCCACAGTGATGTGTGTTGTTTTTTTTTTACGTTCATTTCAAAGCAAAGTTCCAGCGCTGTAAAGGCGTGCGAAGGCGCCGTCGTGGAACCCGATGATACTTTGACGAGCGTATAAAGATCGGGAGCTGATGCCAGCACAACCCATCTGTGCTGGGCCGGCTCGACTAAGAAAGTGGAGACATTTCATTGGCTAACTGTTTGTTTTACGGTTGCACACACACACACACACACACACACACACACACACACACACACAACAAAACCCTCAGGATGATTGACAAGCGGGGACTCTTAATTGTTTTTGGGGGAAGAAAGATAGTAAATCCTCTCCCTGTTGCCGTGGTAATTACAGGGTTAACTGGATCAAAAAGAGGCAAAGAACTTGGTGAGGTTTTCTCTTTTTTTTTTTTTTTTTTTCTTCTTCTTCTCCCTCCCGTTTGGCGAAACAATTACAAAATTACGGCAGATAAAAACTGAGCAGCGTTTATGCAATCACCCTAACGAAGAAACAAAACAGTTTAATGCAGCAAAATCATCATTCATCTGCATTATAATTGCCTCTCTCACACATCTACCAACATGCTTAATTAAAATTGTGATTAAATGCGGCTGCGGTGCAATCTAAGACCCGACCCCCCCCCCCCCAACACACACACACACACACACACACAACTCTCCCCGCCCCCAAACAGGTGCTACCCCGTTTAAAAGTAAAGAGGAGAAGCTAATTAGCATGAAAAATTGTGTTAATTTCAGTCACTGATGAGGTAATTTATGATAGTTTGAAAAAAAAAAATAAAAAAAAAATGCAGGTGATGTTTGCTACTCACACACACACACACACACCAACTTTCAAAGAAAGTGTTGGAGACACAGTTTAGTGCACGTGGCTCGCACACGACCCAAATGTTGGTTCTACACATTTCAGTACAAGCCGAGGCAAAAACACAACATTAAACTTGCGGCTCCGACGTTTATTTTTTTTTCTCTCTCTTTCCGAGCTCGACTGTGATCATCAGCGCGGCGCTCTGGATGTTGGCCGCCGTCCCCCCGCTCCCGCTCAGACTTTCCAGAACCCTCCTAGATACTGCTGATCTGGAACTCTCGTGTTCACTACCCCTAGTAATTACGTGTCATTGTCCATCATTATAGTTGGCGCCGCTGGAATGTCGGTTTTGGAAGGAGACAGCGAGTGAAACTTTTCCACCATCTTGAGGGGGGAAGAAAAAAAAAAAAACTGGCTTCGGCGTTCCCCCGCCGGATTCCAAGTGAGCCGCGCCTCGCATGACGGCTGTTTACGTTGCCAACATAGTTTGTGTTTGCTATAGCGGTGTCACCGCCATTTTGAGTGGCGAGGTAGGGCGGTAACTTGAATGGAGACAAACTCTGTCAACCCTTCATCAGTGGCTGAACGCTGCGTATCGCCACTTTTGAGTCTCTCGAGGATTTTGCAGCAGCTTTCGCTAAAAGTTGCAGAACTTTTTTTGTAACACTGCATCAGCCTGTGATGCTATTTTATTTATTTGTATTTTTATTTTATTTATTTTATTTATTTTATTTATTTTATTTATTTTATTTATTTGTTCATTTAATTATTTAATTATTTATTTTTATTTTTATTTTTATTTTTATTTTTATTTTTATTTTTATTTTTATTTTTATTTTTATTTTTATTTTTATTTTTATTTTTATTTTTATTTTATTTTTTATTTTTATTTATTTATTTTATTTATTTTATTTATTTTATTTATTTTATTTATTTTATTTATTTTATTTATTTATTTTATTTGTTTATTTAATTATGTATTTATTTTTTTTAATTTGTATGTAAGGCAGTTAATAGAGCAAATATGTTTGCGTTAAAACTGTCAAAGTTAACACTTTAACTCATACGATTAACCTCTTAAGGCCCAAGCTGTTTGTTTGCATGCTTTTTTTTTATTTCTCTTTGCTATTTGGGCTTATTGGACCCTAATTAGAATAAAAACTAAGAACCATCTTTTGATATGATGTACTTAGTCCATAAGTACACAAACGTGTACTTCATGTTTTTACACTTTTTTTTCCAAATTCCATGGTATGTTATACTCTTCTGACACCACCAGATGGCAGTATAAGTGTCCACATAAGTGGCCATAAGACCCCAATTCAGTAGTGTACACAATTTTGGAAATAAGAGCTAAAAGGTGCTGTCCACGCATGTGGCCACTAAGCTTTTCACAAAGAAGTACCGTATTTTACCGTATAAATCACTTTTTTCCCCTCAAAACTCGACAGTGCGCCTTATAACCCGGTGCGCCTAATGTAAGGAATAAGTTTGGTTGAGCTTACCCACCTCGAAGCAATTTTTTCTGCTACATGGTGTAATGATAAGTGTGACCAGTAGATGGCAGGAAAACATAAGATGATGTGCTTCAACATAGAAGTATTATTATGGTGTGTGTATAAGGTAAGACGCATTATCTGGCGTTTTGTTTTGTAGTATTATGCAAAAGCAACTTTTCTTACCTTCTGGTACCCGCTAGTTTTTATTTGGAATCGGCATAAATCCTGAAAAATTGCACGCGTCCGCCTTTGTAGTCCGTGCCGACAACGTAGTCGATAATCTTCTTCTTTTTCTCTATCTTCTTAATATGTGACATTCATCCTCCACTGTTGCCATTTCTAATATAAAGTAGTGTAAAGTTCCTACTTATATCTGTCAGTAAACTTGCCATGAAAGCGCTAAAACATACCGGTGTAGTGACTTTACATTATTCACCCAAGGATTTTTAGTTATTAGAGTTCCGGTCGGACGGTTTTTATAATAATGATATGACTCCTTTAATGCGCCCTATAATCTGGTGCGCCTTATGGCCTGGAAAATACGGTATTTATCTCGTAGAAACGCAGAATATTGCACACTTTATTTTGACCACACATACTCCTTTACCTTAGTTATGGTTATGACTTATTTGTTTCAGACATGTTTGACGACACATTGAGGGACATCGTGTTAACATATCTGAGAAGGAGTAGGAAGAAGCAAAGCTCATATTTAACTCTACCCCTTCTCCGTGTCTTTTACTGACAGTTCATTCACACCATATACCGTATTTTTCGGACTATAAATCGCAGTTTTTTCATAGTTTGGCCGGGGGTGCGACTTATACTCAGGAGCGACTTATGTATGAAATTATGAACACATTAGCGTAAAATATCAAATAATATTATTGATCTCATTCACGTAAGAGACTAGACGTATAAGATTTCATGGGATTTAGTGATTAGGAGTGAGAGATTGTTTGGTAAACGTATAGCATGTTCTATATGTTATAGTTATTTGAATGACTCTTACCATAATATGTTACGTTAACATACCAGTTGGTTATTTATGCCTCATATAACGTACACTTATTCAGCCTGTTGTTCACTATTCTTTGTTTATTTTAAATTGCCTTTGAAATGTCTATTCTTGCTGTTGGCTTTTATCAAATACATTCCCCCCAAAAATGCGACTTATACTCCAGTGCGACTTATACTCTGAAAAATACGGTAATTAATACTGCAGAGTCTGTTATATTTGTATTTATTACTGTTAGTTTCAGCTGCATTAGGTCTTAATGCGTTGTGTCTTTCATGTCTTGCTTCAGCAAAGCCACTTTGTTGCTTTTGTGGGTGAACTTTTTTTTTGTGGATTTTTTTTTGTGGATTTTTTTTTGTGGATTTTGTGGATTTTGTGGATTTGTGGATTTTGTGGATTTTGTGGATTTTTTGTGGATTTTTTGTGAATTTTTTTTGTGGGTGAACTTTTTTTTTGCGGGTGAACTTTTTTTTTTGTGGGTGAACTTTTTTTTTGTAGCCACTTTGTTGCTTTTGTGGGTGAACTCCATGACGATGACAGGTGTGGTGTCTCCCTTCCTCTGTTATCAGCCGCTCCACCGTTAAACATGCGTTATCCGAAGGCCGGTCATAATCACATTGTCCATGCAGACTTACTCTTGTACTTCTTGAATCTGACGCATGATTGGAGATATAAAGTGTTCCTTCTCAACATTCACTTGTCCAGTCACTTTTCCTTCCAGTCCATCCATTTGTTTAGGGCAGGGGTTTGGCAACCCAAAATGTTGAAGGAGCCATATTGGACCAAAAATACAAAAACAAATCTGTGTGGAGCCGCAAAAAAAATTAAAAGCCATATTACATATAGTGTGTCATGAGATATAAACTGAATTAAGAGGACTTAAAGGAAACTAAATGACCTCAAATATAGCTACAAATGAGGCATAATGATGCAATATGTATAGAGATGTCTGTAACACAGCAGTAAAACGGCTGATTAAACAAAACAGAAGTCCTCGTCATGGACCCACTAGCTGCGAAGGCTAGCGCTCCGATTTAGCCAAACAGACTCAATAATTAGAGATGTCCGATAATATCGGCCTGCCGATATTATCGGCCTATAAATGCTTTAAAATGTAATATCGAAAATTACCGGTATCGTTTTTTTTATCGTTTGTTTTTTTTATTCTGTTTTTATTAAATCAACATAAAAAAACATAATATACACTTACAATTAGAGCCCCAACCCAAAAAAACTCCAAGGGTTTTTTTCTTTTTGTTATTAATATTCTGGTTCCTACATTATATATCAATATATATCAATACAGTCTGCAAGGGATACAGTCCGTAAGCACACATGATTGTGGGTGCTGCTGGTCCACTAATAGTACTAACCTTTAACACTTCATTTTACTCATTTTCATTGTATACTGTCATGTCTGTGTAATCATGTTTTGTTTTAAGTTTTGTTTAGTTTCTGGCTTTTCACTCCCTTGTCTTGTTTGTATGATTACCCATAAGTTTCACCTGTTCCACGTTTGGACTCATTGTGCACTCTTGTTTGTCACCATAGCAACCCATTAGTTTTCACCTGTCACGTCACGCACCTGTTTCACGTCTTGAGTCACGCACCTGTTTTCGTTAATCATGTCTGTAGTATTTAAGTTCGGTGTTGTTCAGTTTGTCTTTCTGACGACCTCACACCACATTTATGCTCTGTCCATTCTTTCCATGTCCATTCCTCAAGCAACTATTTTTGTCCAAGCCAAGTAAGTTTTTGTTCCATGTTTATAGTCTTTTTGGTTTCATAGTTTGTTCTCCGCCATTGTGCGCGCTTTTCATTTGTACTTTTTTTTGATATATTAATAAATCATGTACCTTCATTCCCGTCTCGCCCGAGCCAACTTTCCGTTGCATCCTGGAAAAGCAAACACCCAAGATCAAGTCATGACAGTATACTAGTTTCTATGTAACTGTTTTTATATTGTTTTACTTTCTTTTTTATTCGAGAAAATATTTTAAATTGATTTATTTTATTTTATTTTATTACTTTTTTTAAAAAAGGACCTTATCTTCACCATACCTGGTTATCCAAATTAGGCATAATAATGTGGTAATTCCACGACTGTATATATCGGTATCGGTTGATATCGGTATCGGTAATTAAAGAGTTGGACAATATCGGAATATCGGATATCGGCAAAAAGCCATTATCCGACATCCCTTAATATGTACATATAGCTAGCCTAAATAGCATGTTAGCATTGATTAGCTTGCAGACATGCTCTGGAGCCGCAGGTTTCCGACCCCTGGTTTAGGGAGTGTGGTAGTACCCTTCCTCACTTCCTTTAATATTTTGATTAGTATGAAGTATTCCATGTCCTCACGCTTAATATCAAGCCCTAGGAAACACTTTGCCCCTGCCTGGCTCCCATTTCATGTAACATCCTTGGAGGCTACCTGATTCTTCACTCTCTACCACATCCTCCTCCTCTTCAATTGTTGTGGTAAAGCCTTTTTCCTTTCCCATGTTGTTTGGATTTGACGGCTTTGAAACTCAGAGGCTGGAAGTGGTTAGCCGGTCTTGCTGGAGATCGGCAGCAGTCACGGCGTGTCTTTTTCGAGGAGTTAGTTTTTCAATCACCAGGCGGTGTTCAAGGCAGCCGACAAGATCTGGAACTATAGTCCAAATCTGTGGTCTGGAAGAGTACAAAAATAGTGTGTACAGACATGTGCACACCACTCACACTGAGTTTAGCTGTTATATTTGACTAACATTTTCATTAGTGTTTCAAATAAATGTGCTTTAAAGTAGTATTGATAATGTGTTATTATTCAAAATGGCTGAAGCAACATGTTAATTATTACCAGAGGTGGGTAGTAACGCGCTACATTTACTCCGTTACATCTACTTGAGTAACTTTTGGGATAAATTGTACTTCTAAGAGTAGTTTTAATGCAACATACTTTTACTTTTACTTGAGTATATTTATAGAGAAGAAACGCTACTTTTACTCCGCTACTTTTATCTACATTCAGCTCGCTACTAATTTTTAGCGATCTGTTAATGCACGCTTTGTTTGTTTTGGTCTGTCAGACAGACCTTCAAGGTGCCTGCCTTACTGGTGACGTTTCACTTCGTTCCACCAATCAGATGTAGTCACTGGTGACGTTGGACCAATCAAACAGAGCCAGGGGTCACATGACCTGACTTAAACAAGTTAAAAAACTTATTGGGGTGTTACCATTTAATGGTCAATTGTACGGAATATGTACTGTACTGTGCAATCTACTAATAAAAGTTCCAATCAATCAATCAAAAGTGTGAAGGAAAAAAGATACTTTTTTATTTCAACCGTACATCCCGTCAAAAGCCTAAAGACTGACTGCATAGTTCCTGTCTTCACAATAAAAGTGCCGCTCCATCGCGCCTGCGCTTTCAAAACAAGAGTCTCCGAAAGCCAGCGCAAACAAGCTAGCAAGCTACGGAGTTTGACGCCAATATATTTCTTGTAAAGTGTATAAAAACGAATATGGAAGCTGGACAAATAAGATGCCAAAAACCAACCACTTTCATGTGGTATTAGACAGAAAGGAGGAACTTTTCTTCTCCTCCATTTGAAAACGTGGACGTTATCATCACTACTGTCTGATTACAATCAATGCAAGTCATCAGAATCAGGTAATACACCAACTTATATTCTTGTCTTCATGAAAGAAAGGAATCTATATGTTAAACATGCATGTATATTCATTAAAACACCTTTAACATGTAAACAAAAACAGCAAAATAAATACATATAAATTATATACTGTATATATCAATGTATATGTATGTATATATATATATATATATATATATATATATATATATATATATATATATATATATATATATATATAGAATCAGAATCAGAATCAGAATCAGCTTTATTGTCATTACGCAAGGTAACGAGATTGAGGCCATTCCATACAGTGCGATGTGTGCATGCTAGAAAAACAATGTGCAAATATATAAAAATATAAAAAATATAGAAGTGCAATGAATATGGTGTGAAATGAATATATACATGAAAAAACAAAACAAAAACAGGGTGGTTGGTGGAATGGGTTATTGCACCGAAGAGAAGGCAGTTATGAGGGACAATGGGGCAGTCCGTTCAGGATGGTTATGGCCCTGGGGAAGAAGCTGTTCTTTAGCCTGTTTGTTTTGGTTTTAATGCACCTGTAGCGCTTCCCAGAGGGCAGCAGGTGGAACAGGTCAGAGCCAGGGTGGGTGCTGTCCTTGATGATGGCACTGCCTCTGTTGAGGCAGCGGGAGGTGTAGATGTCCGTCAGAGAGGGGAGAGGGCGGCCGATGATCTTCTGAGCCGTCTTGACCACTCTTTGCAGCCTCTCCCTGTCTGCTGCAGTGCAGCTGCCGTACCATACCGTAATACAGTAGGTCAGCAGGCTCTCGATGGACGAGCGGTAGAAGGTCAGCAGCAGGTCAGGCTTCAGGTTGTACTTCTCGAGGACTCTAAGGAAGTGTAGCCGCTGCTGAGCCTTCTTGATGATTGATGTGGTGTTGACTGTCCAGGAGAAGTCATTAGAGATGTATATATATATATATATATATATATATGTGTGTGTGTATGTTACTCATCAGTTACTCAGTACTTGAGTAGTTTTTTCACAACATACTTTCTACTTTTACTCAAGTAAATATTTTCTTACTTTTACTTGAGTAATAAATCTCTAAAGTAACAGTACTCTTACTTGAGTACAATTTCTGGCTACTCTACCCACCTCTGGTTGTTAGTAAAAGTGTGTCAAAAAGATGCTGCGATCAAACAGTCCAAGTCCAAATTTGCCGCAAAGTTGTGGCGATTGGAAGCAATTCTAAGAATTGGCTGAAATTTGCATGAACTGGCACGGTCTCAACATTCCAAATTCCTGGAGTGACTTGACTTTCTAACATTTAAGTCAACACACATTTGGACGAACAAGCATCCGTACAGGACGTTTGGGGACAAGCGAGTCTTTTTTTTTTTCTTCACCCACAGCCGAGTCCCTAATGATTATTTCATGTTGTCAGCCCCTTCTCCTCCCCGTGGTCCTCCCTCCTTTCTGCAGGGAGCGGGTCAGCCAGTAAGTGAGAAGGTATTTTGCCGTTTTGTGAACCTTTGCCAGACTGATTGTTCGCTGCAAGTGTAGTGTAACTGAGCTGCTTGTAGCTCGCCCAAGTGTGGAAAATAAGATCGAGGGATGATTTTTTTTTTTTCTCTCTCTCTCTTCCCGCCGCCAACCCCCACCCTCCCTCGTCGCCGCTCTCCTGGTTACACAAGATAGTAAAGCAGATATCGGGAGGTTGACTGAGTGCTCTGCGCTCAGGCCTCGCTGTCGCCCCTCATACGTTTCTGTTCCAGCTGACAGTCTTCTCCCAACATTTACACTCGTGCTGTGTTGACCCGTGACCACTTGTGGTCACCTATAACTCCGTCACCGCTCCACTGCTCGCCATGCGGGCCTCTCCTCCCGTAGCCGACTGGCCCGACGACACAGGTCAGAGGCTTCCTTCAAGGCTCATCCGCATGTTTAAAAAACATTTTTCTTTTTTACCCCCTGCCAAGGAGGTTATGTTTTCATTTGTTATATATGGTGGGTTCTTTCTTTGCAGGGAAAACCCACTGTGATTTTTTTTAAATATATAATTTAATAGGATATACCGTATTTTTCGGAGTGTAAGTCGCCCCGGAGTATAAGTCGCACCGGCCGAAAATGCATAATAAAGATGGAACAAAACATATGTAAGTCGCGCTGGAGTATAAGTCGCATTTTTTGGGGGAAAATGTATTTGATAAAACATCATCTGTATGTAATATTGCCTGCATTTCAGATAGTTGTTTGTGTGCCACGTTGTTCCAGACCACAGCAAACATTACCCAGCTTGCAAAGATTGTAATAAATCTATTAGAATTGTTTGATTAGTTGACTTATTGATTACCGGCCCAGGCATAGGTGCACGTGTTTACCAGCTTGGAGCTATCGTCCCATTGGATTTTATCGTCATTGTACCAAATTTTTCGGAGTATAAGTCGCACCGGCCGAAAATGCATAATAAAGATGGAACAAAACATATGTAAGTCGCGCTGGAGTATAAGTCGCATTTTTTTGGGGAAATGTATTTGATAAAACCCAAAAATACGATACTTATGTCCTCTGTGTATTTAATTTATGTTTGCATGTCGCATGACACATCGTCTGTATGTAATATCGGCTGCATTTATCATAGTTGTTTGTGTGCCATGTTGTTCCAGACCACAGCAAACGTTACCCAGCTTGCAAAGATTGTAATAAATCCATTAGAATCGTTTGATTACCGTATTTTTCGGAGTATAAGTCCCTCCGGAGTATAAGTCGCACCGGCCAAAAATGCATAATAAAGATGGAACAAAACATATGTAAGTCGCGCTGGAGTATAAGTCGCATTTTTTGAGGTTATGTTTTCATTTGTTATATATGGTTGGTTCTTTCTTTGCAGGGAAAACCCACTGTGATTTTTTTTTTAATATATAATTTAATAGGATATACCGTATTTTTCGGAGTATAAGTCGCCCCGGAGTATAAGTCGCACCGGCCGAAAATGCATAATAAAGATGGAACAAAACATATGTAAGTCGCGCTGGAGTATAAGTCGCATTTTTTGGGGGAAATGTATTTGATAAAACCCAAAAATACGGTACTTATGTCCTCTGTGTATTTAATTTATATGTGCATGTAATATCGGCTGCATTTATCATAGTTGTTTGTGTGCCATGTTGTTCCAGACCACAGCAAACGTTACCCAGCTTGCAAAGATTGTAATAAATCCATTAGAATCGTTTGATTACCGTATTTTTCGGAGTATAAGTCGCTCCGGGGTATTAGTCGCACCGGCCGAAAATGCATAATAAAGATGGAACAAAACATGTAAGTCGCGCTGGAGTATAAGTCGCATTTTTTGAGGTTATGTTTTCATTTGTTATATATGGTCGGTTCTTTCTTTGCAGGGAAAACCCACTGTGATTTTTTTTAAATATATAATTTAATAGGATATACCGTATTTTTCAGAGTATAAGTCGGCCCGGAGTATAAGTCGCACCGGCCGAAAATGCATAATAAAGATGGAACAAAACATATGTAAGTCGCGCTGGAGTATAAGTCGCATTTTTTGGGGGAAATGTATTTGATAAAACCCAAAAATACGGTACTTATGTCCTCTGTGTTTTTAATTTATATTTGCATGTAATATCGGCTGCATTTATCATAGTTGTTTGTGTGCCATGTTGTTCCAGACCACAGCAAACGTTACCCAGCTTGCAAAGATTGTAATAAATCCATTAGAATCGTTTGATTACCGTATTTTTCGGAGTATAAGTCGCCCCGGAGAATAAGTCGCACCGGCCGAAAATTCATAATAAAGATGGAACAAAACATATGTAAGTCGCGCTGGAGTATAAGTCGCATTTTTTGAGGTTATGTTTTCATTTGTTATATATGGTTGGTTCTTTCTTTGCAGGGAGAACCCACTGTGATTTCTTTTTAATACATAATTTAATAGGATATACCGTATTTTTCGGAGTATAAGTCGCCCCGGAGTATAAGTCGCACCGGCCGAAAATGCATAATAAAGATGGAACAAAACATATGTAAGTCGCGTTGGAGTATAAGTCGCATTTTTTGAGGTTATGTTTTCATTTGTTATATATGGTTGGTTCTTTCATTGCAGGGAGAACCCACTGTGATTTTTTTAAATATATAATTTAATAGGATATACCGTATTTTTAGGAGTATAAGTCGCCCCGGAGAATAAGTCGCACCGGCCGATAATGCATAATAAAGATGGAACAAAACATATGTAAGTCGCGCTGGAGTATAAGTCGCATTTTTTGAGGTTATGTTTTCATTTGTTATATATGGTTGGTTCTTTCTTTGCAGGGAGAACCCACTGTGATTTTTTTTTATATATAATTTAATAGGATATACCGTATTTTTCGGAGTGTAAGTCGCCCCGGAGTATAAGTCGCACCGGCTGAAAATGCATAATAAAGATGGAACAAAACATATGTAAGTGCTGGAGTATAAGTCGCATTTTTTGGGGAAATGTATTTGATAAAACATCATCTGTATGTAATATTGCCCGCATTTCAGATAGTTGTTTGTGTGCCATGTTGTTCCAGACCACAGCAAACATTACCCAGCTTGCAAAGATTGTAATAAATCCATTAGAATCGTTTGATTAGTTGACTTATTGATTACCTGCCCAGGCATAGGTGCACGGGTTTACCAGCTTGGAGCTATCGTCCCATTGGATTTTATCGTCATTGTACCGTATTTTTCGGAGTATAAGTCGCTCCTGAGTATAAGTCGCACCCTTATACGACTTATAGTCCGAAAAATACGGTAATTGAATTATTGATTACCGGCCCAGGCATAGGTGCACGGGTTTACCAGCTTGGAGCTATCGTCCCATTGGATTTTATCGTCATTGTACCGTATTTTTCGGAGTATAAGTCGCTCCTGAGTATAAGGCGCACCCTTATACGACTTATAGTCCGAGAAATACGGTAATTGAATTATTGATTACCGGCCCAGGCATAGGTGCACGTGTTTACCAGCTTGGGGCTATCGTCCCATTGGATTTTATCGTCATTGTACCGTATTTTTCGGGGTATAAGTCGCTCCTGAGTATAAGTCGTACCCTTATACGACTTATAGTCCGAAAAATACGGTAGTTGAATTATTGATTACCGGCCCAGGCATAGGTGCACGGGTTTACCAGCTTGGAGCTATCGTCCCATTGGATTTTATCGTCATTGTACCGTATTTTTCGGGGTATAAGTCGCTCCTGAGTATAAGTCCCACCCTTATACGACTTATAGTCCGAAAAATACGGTAATTGAATTATTGATTACCGGCCCAGGCATAGGTGCACGGGTTTACCAGCTTGGAGCTATCGTCCCATTGGATTTTATCGTCATTGTACTGTATTTTTCGGAGTATAAGTCGCTCCTGAGTATAAGTCGCACCCTTATACGACTTATAGTCCGAAAAATACGGTAATTGAATTATTGATTACCGGCCCAGGCATAGGTGCACGTGTTTACCAGCTTGGAGCTATCGTCCCATTGGATTTTATCGTCATTGTACCGTATTTTTCGGGGTATAAGTCGCTCCTGAGTATAAGTCGTACCCTTATACGACTTATAGTCCGAAAAATACGGTAGTTGAATTATTGATTACCGGCCCAGGCATAGGTGCACGGGTTTACCAGCTTGGAGCTATCGTCCCATTGGATTTTATCGTCATTGTACCGTATTTTTCGGAGTATAAGTCGCTCCTGAGTATAAGTCCCACCCTTATACGACTTATAGTCCGAAAAATACGGTAATTGAATTATTGATTACCGGCCCAGGCATAGGTGCACGGGTTTACCAGCTTGGAGCTATCGTCCCATTGGATTTTATCGTCATTGTACCGTATTTTTCGGAGTATAAGTCGCTCCTGAGTATAAGTCGCACCCTTATACGACTTATAGTCCGAAAAATACGGTAATTGAATTATTGATTACCGGCCCAGGCATAGGTGCACGGGTTTACCAGCTTGGAGCTATCGTCCCATTGGATTTTATCGTCATTGTACCATATTTTTCGGAGTATTAGTCGCTCCTGAGTATAAGTCGCACCCTTATACGACTTATAGTCCGAAAAATACGGTAATTGAATTATTGATTACCGGCCCAGGCATAGGTGCACGGGTTTACCAGCTTGGAGCTATCGTCCCATTGGATTTTATCGTCATTGTACCGTATTTTTCGGAGTATAAGTCGCTCCTGAGTATAAATCGCACCCTTATACGACTTATAGTCCGAAAAATACGGTAATTGAATTATTGATTACCGGCCCAGGCATAGGTGCACGGGTTTACCAGCTTGGAGCTATCGTCCCATTGGATTTTATCGTCATTGTACCGTATTTTTCGGAGTATAAGTCGCTCCTGAGTGTAAGTCGCACCCTTATACGACTTATAGTCCGAAAAATACGGTAATTGAATTATTGATTACCGGCCCAGGCATAGGTGCACGGGTTTACCAGCTTGGAGCTATCGTCCCATTGGATTTTATCGTCATTGTACCGTATTTTTCGGAGTATAAGTCGCTCCTGAGTATAAGTCGCACCCTTATACGACTTACAGTCCGAAAAATACGGTAATTGAATTATTGATTACCGGCCCTGGCATAGGTGCACGGGTTTACCAGCTTGGAGCTATCGTCCCATTGGATTTTATCGTCATTGTACCGTATTTTTCGGAGTATAAGTCGCTCCTGAGTATAAGTCGCACCCTTATACGACTTATAGTCCGAAAAATACGGTAATTGAATTAGTGATTACCGGCCCAGGCATAGGTGCACGGGTTTACCAGCTTGGAGCTATCGTCCCATTGGATTTTATCGTCATTGTAGTAGATTTTGAAAAAAAACAAATGCCACAAATATGTCATGGTGAACACCAGATAGGAGGAGGAGACGCTCAGCTACGTAAATGTGCCGACGCTGCAAGAAAAGAGGAGAAAGACACGTGATGGAGAGGCGGGGAAGGACGAGCGCTGCCTTTTAACGCCCATCTGGCTCTGAGATGTAATAAAACTGACGTATTGATTCCTTTGAATTTACGAATGCCTGTTTCATAAACTGCATTTCCAAAGCCGCGGCCTCTCTCTAAAGAGGCCTGTCATTTTCCCCCCCGAATGGATCAATTATGTGCCCACGTAATCCTGTTACCTGAGGAACCCTGGCATACTTCACAGGGCGCCTTGCTATTATGCACACATAAATTCACTCACGCTTTCGCTATTTGTTTTTTTTGTGTGTGCCAGTGTCTTCCACACACACCCCCACCCCGCCCCCGCTCTTATACTAATTTTAGCAATACCCCCCCCCCCGCCCTCCTCCTCGGTGTCACCCCGTCATCCCATCACATCATCCACGTGAAAATATACAAATGTTGGAATCTCAGGGAAAACACTTAGGGTACCATTTTTGCTTGATAAATCCACGCTCGTCCCCACGCCGCGCCTGGGGCCATAAACAAGGTGCAGTTTTTTAGTACGACACACGAGAGGCTTCCTCCATCTGCTGCAAGATAAACGCCGCTGTGTGTGCGAGGCTACGCATCTGTTACACGAGTCAGCCATTACAATAATATTATCTCCTCCATCCAGTTGGCTGAAGCACCCGTAATAAGGATAAAAAAATCATAACAAGCTACTCGACAGATACCTGAGTCACAATGTTAAAAAAAAAGAAAAGGTTGGAAGTGGGCACTCAAAGGCCAGGTCCATAACAACCTTTATTTGGACCTGCATCAAATATAACAACCTCTCCAAATAAACTCCCCCATCAACTGTTGCATTGCACTTTGCACACAAGTACATATTTATTACGTTTATTGGATAAAACTGTTGCTGTTTTGTAAGCAAATCCTCTGAAGTGCCAGCGTCCTCTGCAGTGGACATTGTTTGTTCTGCATAACAGGCCTATATCAGGGTTTCCCTTAGATCGGGGGTCACCTTAGTGGCTCCCTAGACCAGTGTGAGATCCAGTCTGGTGTGCCGTGGGAGATGATCTAATTTCACCTATTTGGGTTGAAAATATGTTTTGCAAACCAGTAATTATAGTCTTGTTGTTGAGTGTCGGTGCTGTAACCGTGTAATACTCTTCCATATCAGTAGGTGGCAGCCGGTAGCTAATTGCTTTGTAGATGTCGGAAACAGCGGGAGGCAGGGTGCAGGTAAAAAAAGGTGTCTAATGCTTAAACCAAAAATAAACAAAAGGTGAGAGCCCCTAAGATAAGGCATTGAAGCTTAGGGAAGGCTATGCAGGACGAAACTAAAACTGAACTGGCTACAAAGTAAACAAAAACAGAATGCTGGACGACAGCAAAGACTTACAGTGGAGCAAAGACAATGTACCTCCGAACATCAATCAATCAATCAATCAATGTTTATTTGTATAGCCCTAAATCACAAGTGTCTCAAAGGGCTGCACAAGCCACAACGACATCCTCGGTACAAAGCCCACATAAGGGCAAGGAAAAACTCACCCCAGTGGGATGTCGATGTGAATGACTATGAGAAACCTTGGAGAGGACCGCATATGTGGGTAACCCCCCCCCTCTAGGGGAGACCGAAAGCAATGGATGTCGAGTGGGTCTGACATAATATTGTGAGAGTCCAGTCCATAGTGGATCCAACATAATAGTAAGAGTCCAGTCCATAGTGGGGCCAGCAGGACACCATCTCGAGCGGAGACGGGTCAGCAGCGCAGAGATGTTCCCAGCCAATGCACAGGCGAGCGGTCCACCCCGGGTCCCGACTCTGGACAGCCAGCACTTCATCCATGGCCACTGGACCTGTGCCACCCCCCCCCCCCCCCCCTCCACAAGGAAAAAGGGAGCAGGGGAGAAAAGAAAAAAAACGGCAGATCAACTGGTCTAACAGGGGGGCTATTTAAAGGCTAGAGTATACAAATGAGTTTTAAGATGGGACTTAAATGCTTCTACTGAGGTAGCATCTCTAATTGTTACCGGGAGGGCATTCCATAGTACTGGAGCCCCAATAGAAAACGCTCTATAGCCCGCAGACTTTTTTTGGGCTCTGGGAATCACTAATAAGCTGGAGTTCTTTGAACGCAAATTTCTTGCCGGGACATATGGTACAATACAATCGACAAGACATGACAATCAACAATGTCCCCACAAAGGACGATAAAAGCAACTGAAATATTCTTGATTGCTTAAAACAAAGTAGATGCGGGAAATATCGCTCAAAAGGAAGACATGAAACTGCTACAAGAAAATACCTAAAAAAGAGAAAAAGCCACCAAAATAGGAGCGCAAGACAAGAAGTGTGCAGGTAAAAAAGGTGTCTAATGCTTAAACCAAAAATAAACAAAAGGTGAGAGCCCCTAAGAAAAGGCATTGAAGCTTAGGGAAGGCTATGCAGAACGAAACTAAAACTGAACTGGCTACAAAGTAAACAAAAACAGAATTGCTGGACGACAGCAAAGACTTACAGTGGAGCAAAGACAGTGTACATCCGAACATGACATGACAATCAACAATGTCCCCACAAAGGACGATTAAAAACAACTGAAATATTCCTGATTGCTTAAAACAAAGTAGATGCGGGAAATATCGCTCAAAAGGAAGACATGAAACTGCTCCAAGAAAATACCAAAAAAAGAGAAAAAGCCACCAAAATTGGAGCGCAAGACAAGAAGTAAAACACTACACACAGGAAAACTGCAAAAAAAGTGAAAATAAGTCAGGGTGTGATGTGACAGGTGGTGACAGTACACCTACTTTGAGACAAGAGCTATAGTGATGCATGCTTGGTTATGCTTTAAAGTCATATCCATACTTGCCAACCTTGAGACCTACGATTTCGGGAGGTGGGGGCTGGGGAGGGGGGGCGTGGTGGTGGGGGGTGTGGTTAAGATGGGAGGAGTATATTTACAGCTAGAATTCACCAAGTCAAGTATTTCATATATATATATATATATATATATATATATATATATATATATATATATATATATATATATATACATATAAGAAATACTCAAGTATTTCATATATATATATATATATATATATATATATATATATGGAATACTTGACCTACAGTGAATTCTAGCTATATATTTATATTTATTTTATTTTATATATATATATATATATATATATATATATATATATATATATATATATATATATATATATATATATATATATACATATATATACATATATATATATATATATATATATATATATATATATATATATATATATATATATATATATATATATATATATATATATATATATATATATATATATATATATATATATATATATGTCTTAATAAGGTTATCCAAAAAATAGTGCTCGATACCGTAGTAGAGCGCAATATATGTATGTGTGGGAGAAAAAAAAATCACAAGACTACTTCATCTCTACAGGCCTGTTTCATGAGGGGTTCCCTCAAAATCTCCTGATGATTGAGGGAACCCCTCATGAAACAGGCCTGTAGAGATGAAGTAGTCTTGTGATTTTTTTTTCTCCCACACATACATATATATATATATATATATATATATATATATAGATAGATATATATATATATATATAGTATAGCACTTGTGCACTGCACTCTCTAAAAGCCCTAGATGTTATTGTCACATATGCACGTACAGTCCTTGTTTAAGAGTGTCACAACATTGCTGTTTACGGCAGACAAACTGCTTTACGGTAGACGAAAACGCGACTGCTGTTGTTGTGTGTTGTTGCCGCGCTGGGAGGACGTTAATGAAACTGCCTAACAATAAACCCACATAAGAAACCAAGAACTTGCCCTCAATCACTCTACAGTTATAACGTGATTGGGCAGGCACGCTGTTTATATTGTGGGAAAGCGGACGTAAAAACAGGCTGGCCGCTCAGGTCCGCATGGAGCTGGAGGGGGCGTGGCCTCCAGCTCCGGCTGAAAATCGGGAGATTTTCGGGAGAATATTTGTCCCGGGAGGCTTTCGGGAGAGGCGCTGAATTTCGGGAGTCTCCCGGAAAATCCGGGAGGGTTGGCAAGTATGGGGTTAGGTTAGTCATCAACAATTGCATCATCAGAGAAATGGACATTGAAACAGTGTAGGTCTGACTTGGTAGGATATGTACAGCGAGTAGTGGACATATAGAGAGAGAGAGAGAGATCAGAAACTATAATTAAAGCTGCAAGCAGCATTGGTCGGGCCCGCATATTTGGCAGGTGCTAGTCCTAAATGTCCCAATACTTTTGTCCAGTGATAGTCGTAATTGTCCCAATACTTTTGTCTACTTTTAGTCTGAAGTGTCCCAAGACTTTTGTCTAGTGTACCTACCTTGTCTGCATTGTGTGGGCACGTTGGTGCTTCCTGCTTTTAAGCAGCCATCTTAAAAAAACAGCAGCGCAGCAGCATCAGCGCAGCGGGTCTTTGAAGGCACATAAAATCAAAACCGGAGCAGTTAGAAAAAATTATTTCGATAACTTTTATTTGGAAGGGTTCAATCTTTCTCCTGTGTTAGTTTGAAGCCGAAACGACGAACGCGCTCAGAGGAGATAGTTTTTGAAGGAAGGTGACCGTTTTTTACAAAAAATTTGTTTTGAAGGGGGAATAGCAAACTTCCTGTTGATTTTTGCTGGGGGTTGTCAATTTATGAAATGTAGGTCTAAGTTAGACCTACATAGAGGTTTTGTTTCATGTCTCTCCGACCTTCCCAGGGAGAGTTACAGGCAGTTTTGTCAGTTTTTTCATCCGAGGAGCAGTTTTTTGTGCGTTTCATTAAAAAATTGCGCTAGAGCACAATTTTGAGATTTGGGGTTAGGTCTTTTTATTAGATCGCAATTTTTGCCAGTCCTGATGTGTGCGTTCAGTTCGGTGAGTTTTGAAGCATGTTAAGGAGGGTCAAATTACAACTCAAAGAGGCAAAAGTGACTGTTTTTAGTACTTTTTTGTCTTGAAGGGGGAATTGCCAACGTCCTGTTGATTTTAGCCCGAGAATGTACTATTATGAAATGTAGGTCTAAGTGAGACCTACATAGAGGTTTTGTTTCATGTCTCTCCGACCTTCCCAGGGAGAGTTACAGGCAGTTTTGTCAGTTTTTTCATCCGAAGAGCAGTTTTTTGTGCGTTTCATTAAAAAATTGCGCTAGAGCACAATTTTGAGATTTGGGGTTACGTTTTTTTATTAGATCGCAATTTTTGCCAGTCCTGATGTGTGCGTTCAGTTCGGTGAGTTTTGAAGCATGTTAAGGAGGGTCAAATTACAACTCAAAGAGGCAAAAGTGACTGTTTTTAGTACTTTTTTGTCTTGAAGGGGGAATTGCCAACTTCCTGTTGATTTTTGCCCGAGGAACTTAATGAATGAAAAGTAGGTCTAAATAAGACCTACATAGAGGTTTTTGTTTCATGTCTCTACAACATTCGTACTGGGAGTTATAAGCAGTTTTCTTTCTAGGGGGGCGCAATTTTGAGTTTTGGGGTTAGGTTTTTTTCACCAAAGAGTTTTGTTCGCGTTTTTTTTATGTGTTGCGTCAAATTTGGTGAGTTTTGAAGCATGTTAAGAGGGTCAAAGTACAGCGCAAAGCTGCGGAAGAATAATAATAATAAAACCTTACAAATTCAATAGGTCCTTATGTCCCATTGCATAAGGACTCCCTGTGCGAGTCCTTTTGCAATGGGCCATTGCGGGCCCTAATAATAATAAAACCTTACAAATTCAATAGGTCCTTATGTCCCATTGCATAAGGACTCCCTGTGCGAGTCCTTTTGCAATGGGCCATTGCGGGCCCTAATAATAATAAAACCTTACAAATTCAATAGGTCCTTATGTCCCATTGCATAAGGACTCCCTGTGCGAGTCCTTTTGCAATGGGCCATTGCGGGCCCTAATAATAATAAAACCTTACAAATTCAATAGGTCCTTATGTCCCATTGCATAAGGACTCCCTGTGCGAGTCCTTTTGCAATGGGCCATTGCGGGCCCTAATAATAATAAAACCTTACAAATTCAATAGGTCCTTATGTCCCATTGCATAAGGACTCCCTGTGGGAGTCCTTATGCAATGGGCCATGCGGGCCCTAAAAATAAGTATATACATTAGATTATTTACATTTGGTTATTTACAATCCGGGGAGGAGGGATGTGGAGTGGGGAGGGTGTTAGTCAAGGGTTGAAGTAGTCTTCTCCAGACATGATTGAGTCCACAGCTTGATGGCGAAAATCTTTTACTTATGATCCACTTTTTGTGCGTCTGCAAATGTGTGACAAAGGTTGTCACATCCCCCCCCCGTTCTCTTCCTCCCTAATTCCTCGTCTCCCTGCTCTCGTGTTATCTTTCTGATAAGTGGGCGCCATCAAGGTCCTGAGTTTGTCAGCGAGACCTTTCCGTGTGTGTGTGTGTGTGTGTGTGTGTGTGTGTGTGTGTATCATGTATCCCCGTCCATGTTGGTGACTGTTGACCCGGTTATTCCGAAGAAATGCAGCTCCGCCATGCTTATAGCAGGGTGACTGGGGGGAGGGCGGGAGGGGGAAGCCAAATTAAGCATTCTGCATTTCCCCGGTCTAAAATATGCGAGTTTCATTTAAAGACAACGGCATCCCAGGCAAGGTTTAATTAGCATCCAGAGATGTAATGCAAATGAATAATGCAGCAAAGACTGATGCAAACGGAAAGAAATATAAGACGCGGCGAAGAGGTTGCAAGACGCCTCTGATGCTCTCCGCCGCTTGGCAGTGGCGGCGGCACAATTAGGAGGCCCCGCTTCTCTAACCTTTGCCAGAATTTTCCTTCCCCCCCCCGCCCCATTCCAGTAGTTCATTTTCGGAGTCAGTAAATAATAAGAAGTTGGTGATGCTTGCGTTTTTAATTCCCCTCCTCGCCGCACTTTCCCCCCCCCCCGTCCTCAGTTCACTGGCTGACATCTGCTATCAATGCTAAGCAGGTGTTCCCGTGCAAGCAGACGTCCCCGTCCCCCCCCTGTTTGTGTTTCACCATCATCGCCACCGTGCACCCAAATGAGCAACGTGATTAAGAATCCTGTAAATTTTTGAAAGGAAACGGATGGCTGCCCGGCTAGAACGTAATTACACCGCCGCCGACATCCGCAGCTCGCCGCTTGCCGCTGCAGCCGGAGCCCGAGCAACATCGGAATTAATAATATATAATCACATTTTTTTTTGCTTGTAATTCATAAATGAAATAAAATGGAGGGGGAACCACCGGTAAAAGAGGGAGAAAGAAAAAAAAAAACCTTGTTGAAACTCTGTCAAGACTTGGACTATGGCGTGGTTTGTTCTCCCGTGGTGCAAATGAACTGGACTGGTCAAGGCTTGAAGGTGGGTACATGATTTATTTAAACTATCAAAAAAGGAATAAACGAAAAGCGCGCACAGGGGCGGAGGTACAAAACTAGACTATAAACACAAAACTTGCACATTGGCAGAAACTATGAACACTTAAACAAAACACTAACTGTGGCTTAATAAACAAAAACTTACTTGGCATGGAACCGGCATGAAAAAAAGAGTAGCAAGGGTCATCAGGGTGTGGAGAGTGTGCAGGAGCATAAATGCGGGGATGTCGTCAGGACAAACAACAGAAAATGAATGAACTTAAATACTATGGACATGATTAGTGAAAGCAGGTGCGTGACTCAAAACGTGAAACAGGTGCGTGACGTGACAGGTGAAAACTAATGGTTGCTATGGTGACAAACAAGAGTGCACAATGAGTCCAAACGTGGAACAGGTGAAACTAATGGGTAATCATGCAAACAAGACAAGGGAGTGAAAAGCCAGAAACTAAACAAAACATGACTTAAAACAAAACATGATTACACAGACATGACAAACTCATTGGAGTTGTTTTCTTTGCGGTTTTAGTTCATGTATTTGTTCACTGAAGACACTCATCACACTTACCTGTCGTCATTTCACATAATGCTGTCAAATTATTATTATTTTTTTTACCCGATTAATCACACTTTTGAATTGGTTATTGTACAAAGTTATGCAACATTTGAAGTAAGTTTTACTTAAATGTTCCGTGTACCTTCAATCAATTAATCAATGTTTAATTAAATAGCTCTAAATCACAAGTGTCTCAAAGGGCTGCACAAGCCACAACGACATCCTCGGTTCAGAGCCTTCCAGTCATTCTATTTCCAATTCTTAAATGCGAATCAAAAAACACATTTCGGGCCAATTTTTGTATATTTTCATTTCTGAAACAAAAGTTGGACAACTATTTAATGAAACTTTTTTTTAAAAGGACAATAGGACTGAACAAAGATGTTAGTGTTATGCTAAAAACATGCGAAACGCAAAGGAAAAGCTAAAATACTGCTTCCGGTTCAAATTGTTATTTATTTTATTTTTATTTTTATTTTCTTTATATTTTTTTATTTCAAATATGCAAAAAAAACAAGAGCAAGCCTGATCCAATACAGTAATTAGCCTTAACAGCCTATTAAAAAAAATGAAATCAAATGGAGAATAAAAAACGAAAAAAAAAAAAATAAACAAAATGAGCAATGGACTTTTTTTTTTTTTTTTTCACATATTTGAAAAGGAGTGAGAAGAAGTTTACACTTGATCACACAGATACACACGCATTTTTGAATTTTGGACGAACAAATATTCGATTTTTCGTGTTTAGCTGGAAAAATAAAAATCCATAAAAGAAAAACAGCACAAAATCCAATTTTATGGCAATATTTTAATGACAATCAATCCTTTTTTGTTTGTTTTAAAATCTGCCATATAAATAGGAAAATAGGAACAAATATGTATATTTATTTATATATATTTAGTGAAGTTAATTATTCACACAGAGATATTTTTAAATGTTTGTTTACATACTTTATTGTTTACAAACGGTGTCTGTAACATGGCAGTAAAACGGCTGATCAAACAAAACAGAAGTCATCGTCTTATATATATATATATATATATATATATATATATATATATATATATATATATATATATATATATATATATATATATATATATATATATATATGTCTTAATAAGGTTATCCAAAAAATAGTGCTCGATACCGTAGTAGAGCGCAATATATGTATGTGTGGGAAAAAAAAAATCACAAGACTACTTCATCTCTACAGGCCTGTTTCATGAGGGGGTTCCCTCAATCATCAGGAGATTTTAATGGGAGCATTCACATACCATGGTTTGTATAGGGCACAGAGTGGGTGGGTACAGGCTGGCGTAGGGGCGTGGTGATTGGCTCATGTGTTACCTAGGAGGTGTTTCCGTCTGTGGCGGCATGCTGATACAATTTCGCTGCGCTTGTTGAGGGATGACAGGTCTGGACGGTATATAATAAACAGTTTCTCTTTCAAGCATAGGTTGCATCTTTTATTACATATTATAAATATATATATATATAGCTAGAATTCACTGAAAGTCAAGTATTTCTTATATATATATATTAGAGATGCGCGGATAGGCAATTTATTTCATCCGCAACCGCGTCAGAAAGTCGTCAACCATCCGCCATCCACCCGATGTAACGTTTGATCAGAACTGCACCCGCCCGCCATCCGCCCGTTGTTATATATCTAATATTAATTAAAAAAATTTAAAAAAAGGGTGAAAACTACGCGAATTGCACCTTGTGCAGACAAGATTTTTCGATCGGACACGGAGGAATTAGCGATGTAAAAGACCACGTTGGGACAAAAAAACACAAGTCTAATGCCGATACAAGTGGAAACCTTTCAACGTTTTTCGTCGCCCAAACAGATTCTTTGGATGTGATAAATGCCGAAGTTTTATTTACGGAGGCAATAATTGAGCATGGACTTCCAATCGCACTGGCTGATCACATGGGACAGTTAATAATGTAATGCAACCTTTAAAAATCATTATGCGGTGATCGCGATCCCAAAAATAAACTTTTCTTGCATGATAATGTCCAGAAAAATTTGCTTTATATTACTATAGAGTCCTTTTAACGAATGAGTTTGATGGTTTATCACAAACCTTAAATGAAATTCCATGGCCACCGTCCTGCTCTCTATCTCAACCAGGGTGAGCCCCACCCCTTTCGTGAGCGCACTGCGAAAGCGGACGAGGCGGGGTGTCGGTGCGGTGGGCGCGGTAGTGACCCTGGACGTGCGTCGGGCCCTTCTCGCGGATCGCCTCAGCTACGGCTCCCGGTGGGGCCCTCTCGGGGGAAGGGGCCTCGGTCCCGGACCCCGGCGAGGCGTCCCTTCTCCGCTCCGTAAAAGTGTCCATCTCTTTTCTTTTTTTTTCTTCTGTTGTGGCATATGCAGCAGGTGCCTGCTCGTTTTTCGTATGTGGGTAACAACATTTAACTATGTATATATATTTACGAATTGGTTTAACTGCCACCCGCAAAAAAAAAAAAAAAAAAAAAAAAATATCTAATTAATCCGCCCGACCCGACCCGCGAGCGGATAAAATCTTATTGTTTTTAATTTCACCCGCCCGATCCGCGGATAATCCGCGGACTCCGCGGTTGTGTCCGCAAACCGCGCATCTCTAATATATATATATATATCTTAACAACGCCCCCCGCCCCCGCCCCACCCCCGACCACGCCCCCACCCCCACCTCCCGAAATCGGAGGTCTCAAGGTTGGCGAGTATGAGGTGCATGTCCCGGTCCAGGTGCACTTCCCGGTCCAGGTGTCGGTCCGAGGGAAGTTGAGAGAACGTGGAGAGGAAGAGAGACTCCGTGTTGCGTTTGTCTGCTCCGAAGAGCTGTGGCGGCGATGGCACTTTTCACGGCGTGCACTAAGGCGGTGACAGCGAGTCGTTATGTGTACGAATGTGGGCGCCGGCGGAAGATTCTTCATCATTGGGATTTATGCGCCTGCATGCGTGTAGCGTAGCGCCACACTCCTCACCCGGGGAACTTTTACTCCGGTGTTTGCAAAGAGTCGGCGTGAAGCAGGTGGCGGTCCCCTGGCTGCTGGGAAAAGATTCAGGTCACCGCGGCCTGCTGGGTGGCGATGGTGGCGGTGGTGGGGGCCGGGCGGGCGGGCGGTTTGGGGGCGGGGGGCTCATGCAGACGAATCAAGGGGGCGATTGTGTCTAGTGCCAGTCAGTCGTAATTAAGAGGGGGGGGGTGGACCTGGAGACATCACCTCACATGCACATTAACGTGCACACTGACACATCCCTAAGCCGGCTCTTTTATACGGAGCAGCTCACCTGAAAATAATGGCGGCGGCGGGCGGGCGGCTGGGGGGGTTAGATGCAAATGAGCCGGAGGTTAGCGTGGGAAAAGTGGGGCGGCGGGGGGGGGCGCTAGGTGATCCTCCGGGCTGAACGGGGAGGGGGGCTATTCTTTGTTTGTAGCCTGGGTTTAAAAATACCCACCATGCACCTCCCCCTCGCCCCCTGCTCTGTGTCACCTCAGCGTCCGACACCCCCCCACCACACACACACACATTGATGTATGGTTTGTTTAACAAAGAGGGAGGGGTCCGGTTCATTTATCAGGATCGTGACGACTTTATCACGTCATTTTTTTTTTTTTTCTTTCTTGTCGCGCTTTGAATGTTGGAGTGACGTGAAGTTACTGTGTTTATTAATTTCACTCTTCTCTTCTTTTTTTTTTTTTTTTTTTTTTTTGGGGTGGGGGTGCCCATGTCCTGTTCCCGTGTCCAAAGCAGGTAAGGCAGGGGTGGGCAATTAATTTTTACCGGGGGCCGCATGAGCAACCCGAGCACTGCTGGAGGGCCACACCGACAATATTTCAATTACATTTTGCTCGATATTATTTTTGATATACCGTAAGATAAATAATAATAATAATTAAATCTGCAAGCAGCATTGGTCGGGCCCACGTATTTGGCAGGTGCTAGTCCTAAGTGTCCCAATACTTTTGTCTACTTTTAGTCTGAAGTGTCCCAAGACTTTTGTCTAGTGTACCTACCTTGTCTGCATTGTGTGGGCACGTTGGTGCTTCCTGCTTTTAAGCAGCCATCTTAAAAAAAGAGCAGCGCAGCAGCATCAGCGCAGCAGCATCAGCGCAGCGGGTCTTTGAAGGGTCATAAAATCAAAACCGGAGCAGGTATTAAAACGCTGTTCTGTTATTTTATACACAAGGGTTTAATCTCTCTCCTGTGTTAGTTTGAAGCCGAAACGACAAACGCGCTCAGAGGAGATAGTTTTTGAAGGAAGGTGACCGGTTTTTACAAAAAAATAGTTTTGAAGGGGGAATAGCAAACTTCCTGTTGATTTTTGCTTGGGGTTGTCAATTTATGAAATGTAGGTCTAAGTGAGACCTACATGTCTCTCCGACCTTCCCAGTGGGAGTTACAGGCAGTTTTGTCAGTTTTTTCATCCGAGGAGCAGTTTTTTGTGCGTTTTATTAAAAAATTGCGCTAGAGCACAATTTTGAGATTTGGGGTTAGGTTTTTTATTATATCCCAATTTTTGCCAGTCCTGATGTGTGTGTTCAGTTTGGTGAGTTTTGAAGCGTGTTAAGGGGGTCAAATTACAGCTCAAAGAGGCAAAAGTTACTGTTTTTAGTACTTTTTTGTCTTGAAGGGGGAATTGCAAACTTCCTGTTGATTTTAGCCCGAGGATGTAAAATGATGAGAACTAGGTCTAAGTCAGACCTACATAGAGGATTTTGTTTCATGTCTTTCCGACCTTCCTAGTGGGAGTTACAGGTAGTCTAGTTTTTTTTTTCCTAGGGGGCGCTAGAGCGCAATTTTGAGTTTTGCGGTTTGGTTTTTTTATTAAAAGACAATTTTCGCATGTCCTGATGTGTGGGTCAAATATGGTGAGTTTTGAAGCATGTTAAGTGGGTCAAATTAGTGCTCAAAGAGGCGGCCGAATAATAATAATAATAATAATAATAAAACCTTAGAAAAACAATAGGTCCTTATGTCCCTTCGGGAGTCCTTTTGCAATGGGCCATGCAGGCCCTAATAATAATTAATTAATAATAATAATAATAATTTCATTTAACCTAACTTAACTTTATACAAAAGCAGATTGTTTTGATGGTTTTATTTTTAACACTGTCTTACACAACACTTCCTGATGTATAATACAATGCAAAAATGTCCATTTCTGTCACTTTATCCTGCATCCTCTTTAAAAGTCCAACAATGTTCCCCGTCAGATTTGGACAACCATCTGTTGTCACACCTGCCAGCTTGTCCCATTTTAGTCCCAACATGTCCAGACACGCATTTACCTAAGTCATTACCTGTGGTTGTCCCTTTTAATTGACTGCATGGCTGCCAGCTCCTCCGTGATTTGAAAGTCTGCAGTTATCCCACGTAAGAAGATGAGCAGCTGGGTGGTGTCACGTACATCGCAGCTCTCATCCAAAGCCAGCGAAAAACATCTTCAGTCAGTGAAGCTCCAAGTTGTCCAGCGATGGTCTCAACCTGCCTCGTTACAGTGCGTCGGGAGAGTGACACGTTCTCAAATGCGCCCCTCTTCTCCGGGCATGTCAGCGCAACAAAGTCCAATGAGCACTCCTTAATAAACTCTCCGTCAGAAAACGCCTTACTTTTTCTGGCAATTTTGTGAGAAACGACGAAACTTATCCTGGCGGCTGCATCTCTGGGGGTGTGAAATTTGGCAAAAAGTCCTTTTTCGGTTTGCAGAATTACCATCAATGCATCAGCCTCCCTTGCGCGTTGCTCTAAATCGGACAGATTCCGGTATTTGTCCTCGTGCTTCGTCGTGTAGTGGCGATTCAAATGATATTCTTTAAATACATCAACCTGTGTACCACTAATTAAGCACACGGCTTTACCTTTAATTTCTGTAAAGAAATACTTGGCAGTCCATGTCTTGTTGGAAACACGCCATTCCTCATCAACTTTTCTCTTTTTAGCGTCTCGGGGGTAACCGGGCATCACTTGTCGCTGTGCACCTTCACTCACAGGTTACACACGGACATACGCCCATAAATAACACTTTTCAAAATAAAAGCAGCACAGTTGTATTGCACGCACGACATAAATGTTTTTTTTTTATAATTAGGGCCCGCATGTCCCATTGTATAAGGACTCCCAAAGGGAGTCCTTATACAATGGGACATAAGGACCTATTGAATTTGTAAGGTTTTATTCTTTCTTTATTATTATTCTTCCGCACTTTGCAGCTTTGCGCTGTAATTTGACCCCCTTAACATAATTCAAAACTCGCCAAATTTAACACAAACATCAGGACCTCCAAAAATTGCCTTTTAATGAAAAAAACAACTCCAAAATTCAAAATTGCGCTCTAGCGCCCCCTAGAAAGAAAACTGCCTGTAACTCCCAGTAAGAATGTCATAGAGACATGAAACAAAAACCTATATGTAGGTCTCACTTAGACCTACTTTTCCTTGATTAAAAAAAATCTACAGGAAGTTGGCAATTCCCCCTTCAAGACAAAAAAGTACTAAAAACAGTCACTTTTGCCTCTTTGAGCTGTAATTTGACCCCCTTAACATGCTTCAAAACTCACCAAACTGAACACACACATCAGGACTGGCTAAAATTGCGATCTAATAAAAAAACCTAACCCCAGATCTAAAAATTGTGCTCTACCGCAATTTTTTAATAAAACGCAGAAAAAACTGCTCCTCGGAAGAAAAAAATGACAAAACTGCCTGTAACTCCCACTGGGAAAGTTGGAGAGACATGAAACAAAAACCTCTATGTAGGTCTCACTTAGACCTACATTTCATAAATTGACAACCCCCAGCAAAAATCAACAGGAAGTTTGCAATTCCCCCTTCAAAACAACATTTTTGTAAAAACCGGTCACCTTTCTTCAAAATCTATCTCCTCTGAGCACGTTTGTCGTTTCAGCTTCAAACTAACACAGGAGAGAGATTAAACCCTTGTGTATAAAATAACAGAACAGCGTTTTAATACCTGCTCCGGTTTTGATTTTATGACCCTTCAAAGACCCGCTGCGCTGATGCTGCTGCGCTGCTGTTTTTTTAAGATGGCTGCTTAAAAGCAGGAAGCACCAGCGTGCCCACACAATGCAGACAAGGTAGGTACACTAGACAAAAGTATTGGGACACTTATGACTACCACCGGACACAAGTATTGGGACACTTAGGACGACAACTGGACAAAAGTATTGGGACACTTGGGACTACAACTTGACAAAAGTATTGGGAAACTTGGGACTAAAACTTGACAAAAGTTTTGGGCCACTTTGGACTAAAACTTGACAAAAGTATTGGGACACTTGACTACAACTTGACATAAATATTGGGACACTTCGGATTACCACTGGACAAAAGTATTGGGACACTTAGGACTAAAACTTGACATAAGTATTGGGCCACTTGGGACTAAAACTTGACAAAAGTATTGGGACACATAGAACTACCACTGGACAAAAGTATTGGGACACTTAGGACTAAAACTGGACAAATGTTTTGGGACACTTAGGACTAAAACTGGACAAAAGTATTGGGACACTTAGGATTAAAACTTGACAAATGTATTGGGACACTTACTACTAAAACTGGACAAAAGTATTGGGACACTTAGGACTAGCACCTGCCAAATACGCGGGCCCGACCAATGCTGCTTGCAGCTTTAATTTATTTTGTAATTTGTGATTGCCGCTGTTCATATTCACTCACAATCGCACATGAGCATACGTCCACACGGAGGTAATACAAATAACGCTTTTCAAAACAAAAGCAGCACCGTTGTATTGCACACTCCACATAGATACTTTTTTTAAATGTATTTTGGAATTTATGATTGGCCTCACGCGGGCCGCCGAATTCCCAGGTCTGAGGTAAGCGTTGAATTAAGTCGTCCTTTAAACACCTGCCCACCTCCCTCCGCTCATCAATATGCAAAGTGCTGTAAAAAAAAACAACAAACAACGTGTTTGTTGTCCAAAAACAAGACGCTCCTGTTTGACGGCGGCGCTACCACTCTTGCTTTATTATTATTTATTAGCCACTCCTCTCACCTCCTCCGCCCCTCCATCACCGCTTTAAATAATTTCTGGAAACAAGGAGGCGCGCACAAACACGCAGGAGTGCACGCTTTTTTGCACGCAGGCTCAGCTTTCACTCATCAAAGTTTAATCGCCGCCTGTGTTTTTTTTATTTTTTTTAAATAAAACACACTAAAAAAAAAAAAAAAAAAAAATGTAGAAGCAATTGATGTTGCATTATTCATGTGCTCTGGCAGCACTTGTAGGTTTAAACATTTGTGAGGCCACCTTGATGCCCGTAATTACCTTCGCCGCGGCCCGGCGCCGTCATGAATAAGCGATTTCCCTACAAGCAGAGGCCGCGCCTGATGAGCTTTTAAAGTGGCTCTACACACCCGACTTGTGTGTCGCCTTTCCCGCATCAGCGACTTCAACATGCGGCGCCGGCGCTCTCAGGTTCGGGGGTTGGCGGCCAGGCGAGGGCGGGAGCGGCTGAGGGCGACGTGCACGCCAGGCCGCCGTGTCGCTATCTGTTGTCCCCTTTGTGTCCGCGTTCATCTGGATGTAGTTTGTTGGAAACACGTTCCTTCTTAAAATGCGTGCTGGTCAGTGTTTCTGTAAGCCGCGCTTTTTGACGAAATGTTTGAGTATTACCAATCGTAATCGAGTGCCCAAACAACGAATTCCACATAAAAAATAAAAATAAATAAAAACCAAAACAGCCAAATAGCTTAAACTAGTATGCATATATTTTTAAAAAAGTTTTTTTTTTTTAAATAATGGTTTTTAAGCCTTTTTTTAAAAGCATCCACAGTCTGTGGTGCCCTCAGGTGGTCAGGGAGAGCGGAGCGGAGGTGTCGTGTGGAGGATCTGGGGGTGAGCAGTTCTTTGAGCTAGTGGGGGGCATTTCCATGGAGGCACTGGTACGTTAGTAGGGAGACTTTGAATTCAACCCTGAGTGGAACAGAAAACCAGTGAAGGGATTTGAGAGTTGGTGTAATATGGTCGTATTTCCGCACTCTCATCACGTTCCTAGCAGCACTATTCTGTATGTATTGCAGCTTCTGGATGTTCTTGCTGGGGATCCCGACAAGAAGTGCGTTGCAGTAGTCTAGCCATGAATACCTTAAGAGAAGAAAATGCTCAATTGCAGCTATTTGGGATACAACACATCTCAGACGGCAACATAGACCATTGAGCGACGGTTTTGGGAGAACGGCAGCCTTGGTGTTTCTGTAAGCCGCGCTTTTTGACGAAATATTTGAGTATTACCAATCGTAATCGAGTGCCCAAACAGCAAATTCCACATGTTGGTGACTAAGTTGCTGGGTGTTTTTTTTTTATTATTGACTACTACAGTAAAATAACCCGCCATTAAAGAAATAAGTTGTACCAATAATAAGAATGTGTCATGATCAGTGGTCGGATCATGTTTTGTTTAGTTATGTTCTGTTAGTTTTGGACTCCCTGAGTTCCTGTTTTGGTTACCATGTGTACTAATTGGTTTCACCTGCGTCTGATTAGTGTCCGGCACCTTCACCTGCTGTTGAGCACTAATCAGAGAGCTATGTATTCACGTTGCTCGCCACACTCGGTCTGGCTTCATTGTTTGCGGTATGCAACTGTAACGTTGCTGCGTTCCTGTTCTAGATTCAATCAATCAATCAATCGATGTTTATTTATATAGCCCTAAATCACAAGTGTCTCAAAGGGCTGCACAAGCCACAATGACATCCTCGGTACAAAGCCCACATAAGGGCAAGGGAAAACTCACCCCAGTGGGACGCCGATGTGAATGACTATGAGAAACCTTGGAGAGGACCGCATATGTGGGTAACCCCCCCCCTCTAGGGGAGACCGAATGCAATGGATGTCGAGTGGGTCTGACATAATATTGTGAGAGTCCAGTCCATAGTGGATCCAACATAATAGTAAGAGTCCAGTCCATAGTGGGGCCAGCAGGACACCATCCCGAACGGAGACGGGTCAGCAGCGCAGAGATGTTCCCAGCCGATGCACAGGCGAGCGGTACACCCCGGGTCCCGACTCTGGACAGCCAGCACTTCATCCATGGCCACCGGACCTTTGCCCCCCCCCCCCCTCCACAAGGAAAAGGGGAGCAGAGGAGGAAAGAAAAGAAACGGCAGATCAACTGGTCTAAAAGGGGGGTCTATTTAAAGGCTAGAGTATACAAATGAGTTTTAAGATGGGACTTAAATGCTTCTACTGAGGTAGCATCTCTAATTGTTACCGGGAGGGCATTCCATAGTACTGGAGCCCCAATTGAAAACGCTCTATAGCCCGCAGACTTTTTTTGGGCTCTGGGAATCACTAATAAGCCGGAGTTCTTTGAACGCAGATTTCTTGCCGGGACATATGGTACAATACAATCGACAAGATAGGACGGAGCTAGACCGTGTAGTATTTTATACGTAAGTAGTAAAACCTTAAAGTCACATCTTAAGTGCACAGGAAGGCAGTGCAGGTGAGCCAGTATAGGCGTAATATTGACTACTACTGTAAATTAACCCGCCATTAAAGAAATAAGTTGTACCAATAATAAGAATATGTCATGATCCGTGATCGGATCATGTTTTGTTTAGTTATGTTCTGTTAGTTTTGGACTCCCTGAGTTCCTGTTTTGGTTACCATGGGTACTAATTGGTTTCACCTGCCTCTGATTAGTGTTCGGCACCTTCACCTGCTGTTAAGCACTAATCAGAGAGCTATGTATTCACGTTGCTCGCCACACTCTGGCTTCATTGTTTGCGGTATGCAACTGTAACGTTGCTGCGTTCCTGTTCTAGATTCCTGTGCAAAGTTGTGGCCTTAGCTTCCCGTGCGATCGGCGCTCTTTTCTTTTGTTTGTTTCTGTCTTTTTGGTACGGTGTATGAATGTATGTGGCGAAATTATTATCCCATCACCCTTGATCACCCCCCCTAATAAATATTCTCCACGGACTGCGTTTGTGTTCATTTTTCCTGGGAGTCTGCAACGGCTTCATGGATTTGCATTATTCCTAACGGGACAAATTGTGTCGGTTTTCATTTGATTCAGTCTTTGGAACAGATTACTAAATAAATATATATATAAATTAATTATTTTATGTCAATCGGGCATTGGTCATTCCTTCTCCAGTCATGTGGCAACCTGCTATAATAATAACTACATCCGCCATGAACATGCTAACCTGCACACCATCATGTGACCCCCTCCCCCCTGCCCCCTACCTCCAACCCCCCCCATGTGCAAACACAGTTCCCCTGCAGGAGGGCGAGCTTCCGTTAGATTAATGCGGCAGCAGAGGAGGGAAAACAAAGTAGTTTGAGCGTGCGCCTCCATCATCTTTACGAGCCGGCAGAAGAATTAATATTTAAACATTCTAATAACGCGGCTCGCCTTGCATACACTTTTAAGCAAAGCAACAATATTTTTCACCTGGGGGTAACGCCGCCATTCGTCTTCCCCGCCGCACACAATTTCCGCAGACAGCCACTCCGCCGACGCCCAACCACCTCCAGAAAGCCGTTTGTGATTTCCACCTTATTTCTCACACAAAACAAGAGGAAAATATTCATGGAGATGAATATTGAAAGGCATTTTAATATGAGTTGGGATGGTCAAGGCAGAAAGGCACCGCTGCCTCCCCTTGAGGCATGTGCAAGGAGACACTATTTTGCAGAAGGTTTTTGGTCAGAATTAGGAAAAAACGGTAATATTTGATACTTCATATGTTTTCATTAATGGACCACTGACAGTGTTGGGGTCTCAGGGACCCCATCAAGTCATAAGCCCCAGTAAACTTATGGGGTCCCACTTTTTTGTAAGAATAATCATAAATGTATGCATTATCCTGTTATATCTCACATTCTATATTGTTCATAAACGGTTGCATTAACGTTACCGTATTTTTCGGAGTATAAGTCGCACCGGCCGAAAAGGCATAATAAAGAAGGAAAAAAACATATATAAGTCACACACATAAGTCGCATTTTTTGGGGAAATGTATTTGATAAAAGCCAACAGCAAGAATAGACATTTGAAAGGCAATTTAAAATTAAAGCTGCAAGCAGCATTGGTCGGGCCCGCGTATTTGGCAGGTGCTAGTCCTAAGTGTCCCAATACTTTTGTCAAGTTTTAGTCCCAAGTATCCTAATACTTTTGTCAAGTTTTAGTCCCAAGTATCCCAATACTTTTGTCCAGTTTTCGGCCTAAATGTCCCAATACTTTTGTCCAGTGGTAGTCCTAAGTGTCCCAATACTTTTGTCTACTTTTAGTCCGAAGTGTCCCAATACTTTTGTCTAGTGTACCTACCTTGTCTGCATTGTGTGGGCACGTTGGTGCTTCCTGCTTTTAAGCAGCCATCTTGAGAAAACAGCAGCGCAGCAGCATCAGCGCAGCGGTTCTTTGAAGGCTCATAAAATCAAAACCGGAGCAGTTAGAAAAATTATTTCGATAACTTTTATTTGGAAGGGTTCAATCTCTCTCCTGTGTTAGTTTGAAGTCGAAACGACAAACGCGCTCAGAGATAATGTTTGAAGAGAAGTGACCGGTTTATAAAAAAAAATTAGTTTTGAAGGGGAAATTGCAAACTTCCTGTTGATTTTTGCTGAGGGTTGTCAATCTATGAAAAGTAGGTCTAAGTGAGACCTACATAGAGGTTTTTGTTTCATGTCTCTCTGACTTTCCCAGTGGGAGTTACAGGCAGTTTTGTCATTTTTTTCTTCCGAGGAGCAGTTTTTTCTGCGTTTTATTAAAAAATTGTGGTAGAGCACAATTTTGAGATTTGGGGTTAGGTTTTTTCTTTAAATCACAAGTTTAGCCAGTCCTGATGTGTGTGTTCAGTTTGGTGAGTTTTGAAGCATGTTAAGGGGGTCAAATTACAGCTCAAAGAGGCAAAAGTGACTGTTTTTAGTACTTTTTTGTCTTGAAGGGGGAATTACCAACTTCCTGTTGATTTTTGCCCAATAATATACTATTATGAAATCTAGGTCTAAATGACACCTACATAAAAGTTTTTGTTTCATGTCTTTCCGACCTTCCTAGTGGGAGTTACAGGCAGTCTAGTTTTTATTTTTCCTAGGGGGCGCTTTGAGGTTTGGTTTTTTTGATAAAAAGTTTTTCCGTATATTACTGATGTGTGTTTAAAATTTGGTGAGTTTTGAAGTATGTTAAAAGGGTCAAATTACAGCGCAAAGTTGCGGAAGAATAATAATAATAATAAAGAATAAAACGTTACAAATTCAATAGGTCCTTATGTCCCATTGCATAAGGACTCCCTTTGGGAGTCCTTATACAATTTCTGTCATACAACAGAAAAAGTGCGTTAACGCCAACATTGACTGAGAACTGGCTCTGGCTGTCCAGAGTCGGGACCCGGGGTGGACCGCTCGCCTGTGCATCGGTTGGGAACATCTCTGCGCTGCTGACCTGTTTCTGCTCGAGATGGTCTCCTGCTGGCTCCACTATGGACTGGACTCCCATTTTTATGTTAGATCCACTATGGACTGGACTCTCACTATTATGTTAGATCCACAATGGACTGGACTCTCACACTATTATGTTAGATCCACTATGGACTGGACTCTCACAATATTATGTTAGATCCACTATGGACTGGACTCTCAATATTATATTAGGTCCACTATGGACTGGACTCTCACTATTATGTTAGATCGACTATGGACTGGACCTTCACAATATTATGTTAGATCCACTATGGACTGGACTTTCACAATATTATGTTAGATCCACTATGGACTGGACTCTCACACTTTTATGTTAGATCCACTATGGACTGGACTCTCACACTATTATGTTAGATCCACTATGGACTGGACTCTCACTATTATGTTAGATCCACTATGGACTGGACTCTCAATATTATGTTAGATCCACTATGGACTGGACTCTCACACTATTATGTTAGATCCACTATGGACTGGACTCTCACACTATTATGTTAGATCCACTATGGACTGGACTCTCACACTATTATGTTAGATCCACTATGGACTGGACTCTCACACTATTATGTTAGATCCACTATGGACTGGACTCCCACTATTATGTTAGATCCACTACGGACTAGACACTCACTATTATTTTAGATCCACTATGGACTAGACTCTCACTATTATGTTAGATCCACTATGGACTGGACTCTCACACTATTATGTTAGATCCACTATGGACTGGACTCTCACACTATTATGTTAGATCCACTATGGACTAGACTCTCAATATTATATTAGATCCACTATGGACTGGACTTTCACACTATTATGTTAGATCCACTATGGACTGGACTCTCAATATTATATTAGATCCACTATGGACTGGACTCTCACTATTATGTTAGATCCACTATGGACTGGACTCTCACACTATTATGTTAGATCCACTATGGACTGGACTCTCAATATTATATTAGGTCCACTATGGACTGGACTCTCACTATTATGATAGATCCACTATGGACTGGACTCTCACACTATTATGTTAGATCCACTATGGACTGGACTCTCACTGTTATGTTAGATCCACTATGGACTGGACTCTCACACTTTTATGTTAGATCCACTATGGACTGGACTCCCACTTTTATGTTAGATCCACTATGGACTGGACTCCCACTTTTATGTTAGATCCACTATGGACTGGACTCTCACTATTATGTTAGATCCACTATGGACTGGACTCTCACACTAATATGTTAGATCCACTATGGACTGGTCTCTCACACTAGTATGTTAGATCTACTATGGACTGGACTCTCAATATTATATTAGATCCACTATGGACTGGACTCTCACTATTATGTTAGATCCACTATGGACTGGACTCTCACACTAATATGTTAGATCCACTATGGACTGGTCTCTCACACTATTATGTTAGATCCACTATGGACTGGACTCTCACTTTTATCTCAGATCCACTATGGACTGGACTCTCACACTAATATGCTAGATCCACTATGGACTGGACTCTCACTATTATGTTAGATCCACTATGGACTGGACTCTCACACTATTATGTTAGCTCCACTATGGACTTGACTCTCACAATATTATGTTAGATCCACTATGGACTGAACTCCCACAATTATGTTAGATCTACTATGGACTGAACTCTCACACTATTATGTTAGATCCACTATGGACTGGACTCTCACTTTTATGTTAGATCCACTATGGACTGGACTCTCAATATTATGTTAGATCCACTATGGACTGGACTCTCACACTATTATGTTAGATCCACTATGGACTGGACTTTTACAATATTATATCAGACCCACTCGACATCCATTGCATCCGGTCTCCCCTAGGGGGGGGGGCGTCATCCACATATGCGGTCCTGTCCAAGGTTTCTCATAGTCATTCACATCGACGTCCCATTGGGGTTGTGAGTTTTTCCTTGTGTTGTGGCTTGTGCAGCCCTTTGAGACACTTGTGATTTAGGGCTATATAAATAAACATTGATTGATTGATTGATTGATAATGTGTGTTATTCTGGCTTTGCATCAACACTCACACAGCCGTCTATTGGCATGAGAGGCACAGGTAAATGTTTACTCCCAAGGGCACTCTACAAACAAATGCTCAGTAAAAGCATGAAAATGATGCGCTTTGAGGACTTCTCCAAGGTGGCGAGGTTGAGCCCGGAGTCGGCGCGTACGCCACACACACACACACACACACACACACACACACACACACACACACACACACACACACACACACACACACACACACACACACACACGGCGGTGGGCTTGTCATTGATCATGAGGAGCAACGGCGGCTAAATTGAAGGATATAAATAAGAGTTATGCACTACGCCTGGCTGCCTGCGCAGGATGTTCATATTTAATAGAACACAATGGCGTGCGCGTCTCACTTTGCAACCGGCGCGCTTAAAAGATCATGTCGTAAGCTCATTTCCACATCTTATGCGAGATGCCTTGCCAAGGGAAGAGTAGTTTGTCTGGCGCCTCAGGGCGGAGATTAAAGTCGAAGTTAAGGTGTAGCGGCACCTTTTTGTGTTCGGTAAAGACTCTTTTCCTTTGATACGTGGCGTAACCGCGTGAAATCGCTCGCCGCTAAATTGCTGCACAATGAGGCCGACACACACCCCGCCTGCAGAACGTGGAACTGGAAGTGGACCGAGGATGTGAGTTGAACGCCCTCGGGGCATTTTGGGATCGGTAGCGGCACCGCAGGTCATCGACAGGAAATAGTTTTTTTGGTAGGAGAGGTTTCAAAAGAAAGGTAGATTTTTCCTGGGAGTCTGCAACGGCTTCATGGATTTGCATTATTCCTAACGGGACAAATTGTGTCGGTTTTCATTCGATTCAGTCTTTGGAACAGATTACTAAAACAAATATATATACAGGTAAAAGCCAGTAAATTAGAATATTTGGAAAAACTTGATTTATTTCAGTAATTGCATTCAAAAGGTGTAACTTGTACATTATATTTATTCATTGCACACAGACTGATGCATTCAAATGTTTATTTCATTTAATTTTGATGATTTGAAGTGGCAACAAATGAAAATCCAAAATTCTGTGTGTCACAAAATTAGAATATTACTTAAGGCTAATACAAAAAAGGGATTTTTAGAAATGTTGGCCAACTGAAAAGTATGAAAATGAAAAATATGAGCATGTACAATACTCAATACTTGGTTGGAGATCCTTTTGCCTCAATTACTGCGTTAATGCGGCGTGGCATGGAGTCGATGAGTTTCTGGCACTGCTCAGGTGTTATGAGAGCCCAGGTTGCTCTGATAGTGGCCTTCAACTCTTCTGCGTTTTTGGGTCTGGCATTCTGCATCTTCCTTTTCACAATACCCCACAGATTTTCTATGGGGCTAAGGTCAGGGGAGTTGGCGGGCCAATTTAGAACAGAAATACCATGGTCCGTAAACCAGGCACGGGTAGATTTTGCGCTGTGTGCAGGCGCCAAGTCCTGTTGGAACTTGAAATCTCCATCTCCATAGAGCAGGTCAGCAGCAGGAAGCATGAAGTGCTCTAAAACTTGCTGGTAGACGGCTGCGTTGACCCTGGATCTCAGGAAACAGAGTGGACCGACACCAGCAGATGACATGGCACCCCAAACCATCACCCAACCATGCAAATTTTGCATTTCCTTAGGAAATCGAGGTCCCAGAGTCTGGAGGAAGACATGAGAGGCACAGGATCCACGTTGCCTGAAGTCTAGTGTAAAGTTTCCACCATCAGTGATGGTTTGGGGTGCCATGTCATCTGCTGGTGTCGGTCCACTCTGTTTCCTGAGATCCAGGGTCAACGCAGCCGTCTACCAGCAAGTTTTAGAGCACTTCATGCTTCCTGCTGCTGACCTGCTCTATGGAGATGGAGATTTCAAGTTCCAACAGGACTTGGCGCCTGCACACAGCGCAAAATCTACCCGTGCCTGGTTTACGGACCATGGTATTTCTGTTCTAAATTGGCCCGCCAACTCCCCTGACCTTAGCCCCATAGAAAATCTGTGGGGTATTGTGAAAAGGAAGATGCAGAATGCCAGACCCAAAAACGCAGAAGAGTTGAAGGCCACTATCAGAGCAACCTGGGCTCTCATAACACCTGAGCAGTGCCAGAAACTCATCGACTCCATGCCACGCCGCATTAACGCAGTAATTGAGGCAAAAGGAGCTCCAACCAAGTATTGAGTATTGTACATGCTCATATTTTTCATTTTCATACTTTTCAGTTGGCCAACATTTCTAAAAATCCCTTTTTTGTATTAGCCTTAAGTAATATTCTAATTTTGTGACACACGGAATTTTGGATTTTCATTTGTTGCCACTTCGAATCATCAAAATGAAATGAAATAAACATTTGAATGCATCAGTCTGTGTGCAATGAATAAATATAATGTACAAGTTACACCTTTTGAATGCAATTACTGAAATAAATCAAGTTTTTCAAAATATTCTAATTTACTGGCTTTTACCTGTAAATCAATTATTTTATGTCAATCGGGCACCAGACTGTCGGAAGGTCATTCCTCCTCCAGTCATGTGGCAACCTGCTATAATAATAACTGCATCCGCCATGAACATGCTAATCTGCACACCATCATGTGACCCCCTCCCCCCTGCCCCCTACCTCTATTTCCTGTTGATGAGTGAATTTGCCTTAGTAAGAGGTTTTAAAGTGGCTATAGTAGGATTGTTTATACATTTAAAACATAACGTGATGTTGGTCACAATCTCAACACCTTCGACTACATCTCCCGTGTTGTCGTTTCCAGTTCTCCCTTATCCAAGTTAGAACTATTCGCTATTTTTCGTTAGAAATGGCGACGGCGGAGGATGCGTGTGCATGTACGAGCCAGTCTGCCCCACATCAAGAGGACGGAGAAAAATAAGTAGCTTAACTTTGCACTGCGACTGGATAAAAACGGCAGACTCGCACAAACCTCCCCAGGTAAACCTCTTCCATATATAGAGATATATCCGCTGATCCGACCGAGGCAGGATACGGAACTGAAGTCTCGAATTCTCCATGGCTCGTTTGGAGCAAGTTTGGAAGAAGACAAGCTTTTTCTGTAATCACCTTCGCCGTGCCTCCGTGGTTTGATTTCACATGTTCGGGACTTATTGGATCCCGAATACACAAAAACAGGTACCAACGTGTATGGAAAGTTGGTTTTGCATAATGGGACCCCGTTAAGTCTCCGCTCAAGATGACCTCCTGCTGGCCTCACTATGGACTGGACTCTCACTAATATGTTGGATCCACTATGGACTGGACACTCACTATTATGTTAGATCCACTATGGACTGGACTCTCACTATTATGTTGGACCCACTATGGACTGGACACTCACTATTATGTTAGATCCACTATGGACTGGACTCTCACTATTATGTTGGATCCACTATGGACTGGACTCTCACTATTATGTTAGATCCACTATGGACTGGACTCTCACACTATTATGTTAGATCCACTATGGACTGGACTCTTACTATTATGTTAGATCCACTATGGACTGGACACTCACTATTATGTTAGATCCACTATGGACTGGACTCTCACTATTATGTTAGAGCCACTATGGACTGGACTCTCACACTAGTATGTTAGATCCACTATGGACTGGACTCCCACACTATTATGTTAGATCCACTATGGACTGGACTCTCACTATTATGTTCGATCCACTATGGACTGGACTCTCACAATTATGTTAGATCCACTATGGACTGGACTCTCACACTTTTATGTTAGACCGACAATGGACTGGACTCTCATTATTATGTTAGATCCACTATGGACTGGACTCTCACACTAGTATGTTAGATCCACTATGGACTGGACTCTCACTATAATGTTAGATCCACTATGGACTGGACTCTCTCACTATTATGTTAGATCCACAATGCACTGGACTCTCTATATTATGTTAGATCCACTATGGACAGGACTCTCACACTATTATGTTAGATCCACTATGGACTGGACTCTCACGATTATGTTAGATCCACTATGGACTGGACTCCCACTTTTATGTTAGATCCACTATGGACTGGACTCTCACACTATTATGTTAGATCCACTATGGACTGGACTCTCACTATTATGTTAGATCCACTATGGACTGGACTCTCACTATTATGTTAGATCCACTATGGACTGGACTCTCACTATTATGTTAGATCCACTATGGACTGGACTCTCACATTATTATGTTAGATCCACTATGGACTGGACTCTCACTATTATGTTAGATCCACTATGGACTGGACTCTCACTATTATGTTAGATCCACTATGGACTGGACTCTCTCACTATTATGTTAAATCCACTATGGACTGGACTCTCACTATTATGTTATATCCACTATGGACTGAACTCTCACACTATTAACTGGATCCAGTCGACGTCCATTGCACCGGTCGCCTAGGGGTTTGGGGGTCCCCACATCTACGGTCCCCTCCAAGGTTTCTCATTGTCATCCCATTGGGTTGAGTTGTTTCTTGCCCTGATGTGGGATCTGAGCCGAGGATGTCAGTGTGGTTTGTGCAGCCCTTTGAGACACTCGTGATTTAGGGCTATATAAGTAAACATTGATTGATTGATTGATTGATAAGATGGTCTATTTTCAGTCATGACTCTGTATGGATTGTAGATGATTGTTACTTTTGGAGGTGTGTGATATTTACTGTTTCTATTCAACCTACTTGGGACCTTGTCCCCTGCCTCTTTCGACCACCTCCTGGGGATAAATCCAAACCCCAGGTCCAGGAATCACTGTAATTGAATCCTATAAAAAGAGGCCCGAACTGCCACTCTACATTAACACTCACACACACACACACACACACACACACACACACACACACACACACACACACACACACGGCCCTCAGATTGGCTTAGCCACTCTGTGTTTGTCCCGCTGCCACCAAGAGCCAACATGTGGGCTGTCCAGAATTCCGTCTAGACTGGCAGTGAGGGGATTTAGCATGAGTAAGGTTGGAGCAGATGACTTTGGCCCATTAGATTAAATCCTTGGCTAATTTAAGGCAGGCTCTGTGACACTTCCAGTCTTGAGTTATTTCTGTGCGCGCTGCCCCGGGACCTTTGAGCAATAGTTACCATTGTGCACATGCAGTGCATGGCGGGGTCGTGAGACCTCCTTCTCATGTACAGCCGTGGTCAAAAGTTTGCATACAACTTGTAAAGGACATCATGTTTTTGATTGATTGATTGAGAAGTTTGTTGACATCTTAAAGAATTGAATACTTTAAAAAGACAACTGAATGACACTAAAAGGCTTGTTTCCATTGTAGTCCATTAAATGTCATGGTTGTCTTGGGTGCAGTTGGGTGTTCCAACAGGACAATGACCCCAAACACACGTCGAAAGTGGTAAAGGAATGGCTAAATCAGGCTAGAATTAATGTTTTAGAATGGCCTGACTTAAACGTGTGGACAATGCTGAAGAAACAAGTCCATGTCCATGTGAGACAGGCCCCTTCTTTGGCTACTTTTAAGACCCTTCTTAAAACCCATTTTTATTCACTGGCTTTTAACCCAGCATGAGACTTTAAACTGTTTTTAACTTTTTAACTGCTTTTTATCTAAAAAATTATTCTTAGGGTAATTTGTATTTTCTTTTTCAATGTGTATTTTACTTCTGTTTTAAATGTAATTTTTTTAGTCAGTCCTTTGCCTGTATTTATTTGTGGTGTACAGCCCTTTGTTCTTCAACTGTGGTTGTTTTTAAAGGGCTTTATATGAATAAAGTTGGTATGGTATGGTATGGTATGTCAGATAGGTAGGTAGGTCTTTATTGTCATTGCACAAGTACAACAGAACTTTGTTTTCAGCACTAACCCGTTCAAGATTAGACAAACAAACAGTGTACAGGGTTACAGAACAGGAACGCTGATGAGTCGCCACAAGGTGCCCCGTAAAAGATGGGAAAAAGGTAAAACCCTGGGAAAGGATAAGTAAAATTAAAGCTGCAAGCAGCGTTGGTCGGGCCCGCATATTTGGCAGGTGCTAGTCCTAAGTGTCCCAATACTTTTGTCCGGTGGTAGTCATAAGTGTCCCAATACTTTTGTTTAGTTTACCTACCTTGTCTGCATTGTGTGGGCACGTTGGTGCTTCCTGCTTTTAAGCAGCCATCTTAAAAAAACTGCAGCGCAGCAGCATCAGCGCAGCGGTTCTTTGAAGGGTCATAAAATCAAAACCGGAGCAGTTAGAAAAACGCTGTTCTGTTATTGTATACACAAGGGTTCAATCTCTCTCCTGTGTTAGTTTGAAGCCGAAACGACAAACACGCTCAGAGGAGATAGTTTTTGAAGGAAGGTGACCGGTTTTTACAAAAATGTTGTTTTGAAGGGGGAATAGCAAACTTCCTGTAGATTTTTGCTGGGGGTTGTCAATTTATGAAATGTAGGTCTAGAGGTGTTTGTTTCATGTCTCTCCGACCTTCCCAGTTGGAGTTACAGGCAGTTTTGTCATTTTTTATTCCGAGGAGCAGTTTTTTCTCCGTTTTATTCAAAAATTGCTCTAGAGCGTAATTTTGAGATTTGGGGTTAGGTTTTTTTTATTAGATCGCAATTTGTGCCAGTCCTGATGTGTGTGTTCAGTTTGCTGAGTTTTGAAGCATGTTAAGAGGGTGAAAATACAGCTCAAAAAGGCAAAATTGACTGTTTTTAGTACTTTGTTGTCTTAAAGGGGGAATTGCCAACTTCCTGTTGATTTTTGCCCAAAAATGTACCATTAATGAAATTTAGGTCTAAGTCAGCCCTACATAGAGGTGTTTGTTTCATGTCTCTCCGACCTTCCTAGAGGGAGTTACAGGCAGTCTAGTTTTTTTATTCCTAGGGGGCGCTAGAGCGCAATTTTGATTTTTGGGGTCTGGTTTTTTTATCAAACGGCAATTTTCGCCAGCCCTGATGTGTGCGTCAAATATGATGAGTTTTGAAGCATGTTAAGTGGGTCAAATTATAGCTCAAAGAGGCGGCCGGTATAATAATAATAAAGAAAAAACCTTACAAATTCAATAGGTCCTTATGTCCCATTGCATAAGGACTCCCTTTGGGAGTCCTTATACAATGGGCCATGCGGGCCCTAAAAATACAATCTAGACTGGGCTCCTAAGGGGGCCCAGTCTGGAGTGGGAAAAAACCTCCATAGCAAAGCACATATACATTTTACAACGTACATCTCGAGATATCTGGCAACAGAGGGAAGGGAGTGCGAGGTCATGATGGCCGGCCGCAGCTCTCAGGCGCTGAGATAACCAACAAATTTAGCTGAACTGCACAAACCCATTCAAAATTAGACAAAAAAAACTATGTACAGGGTTATAGAATAGGAACGCTGATGGGTCGCCGCAAGGCGCCCCGTAAAAGATGGGAAAAAGGTAAAACCCTGGGAAAGGATGAGTTAAAAAATACAATCTAGACTGGGCTCCTAAAGGGGCCCAGTCTGGAGTGGGAAAAAAACTCCATAGCAAAGTACATATACATATTACAACATACATCTCGAGATATCTAGTACCTCGTCATGTCCGTTGTGTCCTGAGCAAGACACTTCACCCTTGCTCCTGATGGGTGCTGGTTAGCGCCTTGCATGGCAGCTCCCTCCATCAGTGTGTGAATGTGTGTGTGAATGGGTAAATGTGGAAGTAGTGTCAAAGCGCTTTGAGTACCTTGAAGGTAGAAAAGCGCCATACAAGTACAACCCATTTATCATTTAACAGAGGGAAGGGAGTGCGAGGTCATGATGATCGGCCGCAGCTCTCAGGCGCTGAGATAACCAACAAATTTAGCTGAACTGCACCGATTTTTGCAGAAGCTTGTGGATGGCTACCAAAAGCGTCTTATTGCGGGTATACTTGCCAAGGGACATGTAAGCAAATATTAACATTGCTGTATGTATACTTTTGACCCAGCATATTTGCTCACATTTTCAGTAGACTGCTGGCACGGCCACTCTACCATCCGAGCTATACCGCCCCCGCCCTTTGCATCGAAATCAAAATATCCAGAAGTTTTTAATGTGACAATTGCTCACATTATACCACGCCCTTTCAGAGTAAAAGCCTCGAACTGTTGCCGACTCAAGCCGGCCCGCCTCGCTGACCGTCACGGCCATCTCGGTGGCAGCGCGGCGGCTGCTCTTTTTCAGAAGGTGTCGGGGGGGAAGGGGGCGGCGGCGGGATATATGTGGGGGAGGGGAGGGTTGGTACTCTGCATGACAATACCTACATCTGTCTGCCGTTTTGTTCTTTGTCATATTGTGGGCTGCCTTTGTGGCAGAGCGCTGTCGTGGTAACAGGAGGTTAGAGGTACAGGCGAGGGGGGGACGGGGACGGGGAGGCGGGGGGGGTCTTGTGACACAGCTTTTGTTGTGCTTCCATATTTGATCCTCTTAGCAGTTTGCTGTGCCGCCGCCCCCTGACTGCTAACCTATGCCACCATTAGTGCTACCTTTTAGAGCCACAAGTCGCTATCAAACGCCCCGATGTTGCGTTTGCCACCAGATAAACTTTGCCTCTTTTTGCACAACTTAGCGCTCACTCGTCTGGTACCTGGCACCTTTTCAGTGCGTGCTGGCATCTTTTTACGGCATCAATTTGCAGTTTGTTTCGAAGATGAGAAAAGTTTATGGCCCCTCCCCCCCCGCCCGACGGGCCTCTGGAGGGGCCATTACAGGCCCTTTATTGTTTCAGAGCTGAGGTCATCCTCCTGCTCGGTGCAGGCCAAACAAAGGCCACGGGTTTATTGCAGGCTGCGCTGTGTGAAAGGAAACACACTCCAATAGTGTTTGATTCTGGCAGATAGCGGGCAGCACGGCTGTTTCCTTGCCTTGCTTCTCGCAAGCCACTTTTGCTTTTTATTAGGGCCCGCATGGCCCATTGCAAAAGGACCCCCTTAACATACTTCAAAACTCACCAAATTTTACACACACACGTCAGTAATATACGGCAAAACTTTTTATCAAAAAAACCAAACCTCAAAACTCAAAATTGCGCTCTAGCGCCCCCTACGAAAAAAAAAACTAGACTGCCTGTAACTCCTACTAGAAAGGTCGGAGAGAAAATGAAACAAAAACCTTTATGTAGGTGTGACTTAGACCTAGATTTCATAATAGTATATTCTTGGGCAAAAATCAACAGGAAGTTGGCAATTCCCCCTTCAAGACAAAAAAGTACTAAAAAACAGTCACTTTTGCCTCTTTGAGCTGTAATTTGACCCCCTTAACATACTTCGAAACTCACCAAATTTTACACACACACATCAGTAATATACGGCAGAACTTTTTATCAAAAAACCAAACCTCAAAACTCAAAATTGCGCTCTAGCGCCCCCTACGGAAAAAAAAAACTAGACTGCCTGTAATTCCCACTAGAAAGGTCGGAGAGAAAATGAAACAAAAACCGTTATGTAGGTGTGACTTAGACCTAGATTTCATAATAGTATATTCTTGGGCAAAAATCAACAGGAAGTTGGCAATTCCCCCTTCAAGACAAAAAAGTACTAAAAAACAGTCACTTTTGCCTCTTTGAGCTGTAATTTGACCCCCTTAACATACTTCAAAACTCATCAAATTTTACACACACACACATCAGTAATATACGGCAAAACTTTTTATCAAAAAAACCAAACCTCAAAACTCAAAATTGCGCTCTAGCGCCCCCTACGAAAAAAAAAAACTAGACTGCCTGTAACTCCCACTAGAAAGGTCGGAGAGACATGAAACAAAAACCTTTATGTAGGTGTGACTTAGACCTAGATTTCATAATGGTATATTCTTAGGCAAAAATCAACAGGAAGTTGGCAATTCCCCCTTCAAGACAAAAAAGTACTAAAAACAGTCACTTTTGCCTCTTTGAGCTGTAATTTGACCCCCTTAACATGCTTCAAAACTCACCGAACTGAACACACACATCAGGACTGGCAAAAATTGCGATCTAATAAAAAAAAACCTAACCCCAAATCTCAAAATTGTGCTCAAGCGCAATTTTTTAATGAAACGCACAAAAAACTGCTCCTCGGATGAAAAAACTGACAAAACTGCCTGCAACTCTCCCTGGGAAGGTCGGAGAGACATGAAACAGAAACCTCTATGTAGGTCTCACTTAGACCTACATTTCATAAATTGACAACCCCCAGCAAAACTCAACAGGAAGTTTGCAATTCCCCCTTCAAAACACATTTTTTGTAAAAACCGGTCACCTTCCTTCAAAAACTATCTCCTCTGAGCGCGTTTGTCGTTTCGGCTTCAAACTAACACAGGAGAGAGATTAAACCCTTTGTGTATAAAATAACAGAACAGCGTTTTAATACCTGCTCCGGTTTTGATTTTATGACCCTTCAAAGACCCGCTGCGCTGATGCTGCTGTTTTTTTAAGATGGCTGCTTAAAAGCAGGAAGCACCAACGTGCCCACACAATGCAGACAAGGTAGGTACACTAGACAAAAGTATTGGGACACTTCAGACTAAAAGTAGACAAAAGTATTGGGACACTTAGGACTAGCACCTGACAAATACGCGGGCCCGACCAATGCTGCTTGCAGCTTTAATTTTTTTTTATTTTTTAAGATGCTCTCTCAAATGGCTTTGTGCTTGCCGGGAGTGTCACTCCTTGGTCATTGGTCAACGTGGAGAAGGAAGGGGACGATAAAGGCTTAATTGTTTTGTTTTGTTCCACCTTACATGACTTTTACATGTTTACCCACCTTACCAGTAAATAAAAGGCTCATCAGCGAGAGCATTTCAAGCCTTTGTCTCCCTTGCAGTGACCTTGGTAATTGCGACAGTAATTACAATAAGTGGCCATTATATTTCAAGGTGCAGCAGCCTTCATTATCCAAATCAATTTGAGTCACCATCAATTTGATAACTTGCGGCAACGCACCGCCGCGTGGAAGATACCCAGTCTGTCGTCCAACGTATAAACGACGTGGAACATTACTGGGATTAAGTCGACCCTCGCCAATCAATATTAACAGCTTTTTCTAAAAAAAAAAAAAGGTATGGCAAAGACTTGGCCTGCTAATACCACATACACATTGACTATGTTTACACTGCGAGCCAAAATGTAGCCCAAATCGGATTTTTTTTTAATCCAATTTTTCCCAGATGATTGGATTCCGTAAATGAACAAATAAGTCACTTTTGCTACCACAAAATCACCTTAAAGTTAGTGAAAATACATTTAAGTAATACAATGAATGGAGTTTTTGTTATTTCCGGACTATAAGGCGCACTTAAAGTATATATATATTTTTTTTCTCAAAACTCGACAGTGCACCTAATGTACGGAATAATTCTGGTTTTCCCTACCGAACTCGAAGCTATTTTATTTGGTACATGGTGTAATGAGAAGTGTCAACAGTAGATGGCAGTCAAACATAAGAGATATGTGTAGACTGCAAACTGACTCAAGTAAACCACACCAACATTGTATATGTTCCATTGAAAATATAGAACATTACACACGGCGCTCAAAAATCTATCAAAATATTTTAGTACGACTTTGGTAAGCTATGAAGCCACACCACTTGATGGATTGTACTGTGCTTCTACAAAGGAGTATTATTATGGTGTGTGTATAAGGTAGTGAGCCAAAATGTAGCCCAAATCGGATTTTTTTTTTAATCCAATTTTTCCCAGCTGACTGGATTCCGTAAATGAACAAATAAGTCGCTTTTGCTACCACAAAATCAAGCAAAAGTTGTTACACCTTAAAAATAGTGAAAATACATTTAAGTAATACAATGCATGGAGTTTTTGTATTTTCCGGACTATAAGGCGCACTTAAAGTATATATATTTATTTTTTTCTCAAAACTCGAAAGTGCACCTAATGTATGGAATAATTCTGGTTTTGCCTACCGAACTCGAAGCTATTTTATTTGGTACATGGTGTAATGAGAAGTAGTCGATGGCAGTCAAACATAAGAAGTGAAGTGAAGTGAAGTGAATTATATTTATATAGCGATTTCTCTAGTGACTCAAAGCGCTTTACATAGTGAAACCCAATATCTAAGTGACATTTAAACCAGTGTGGGTGGCACTGGGAGCGGGTGGGTAAAGTGTCTTGCCCAAAGGACACAACGGCAGTGACTGGCGGAAGCGGGAATCGAACCTGGAACCCTCAAGTTGCTGGCACGGACGCTCTACCAACCCGAGCTCTACCGATTCTTCCTCGCTGACGACCAGAAAGCAAACAGTTTTAATTAAACGTGTGTTATGGTGCCACCTTTTGGACAGCCAGGTAAATGCCTACAGGTGTTTCCTGCTGTTTTTTTGAGCCGTAAGTACAAGTGCCGTTCCGTCTTGTAATCTGTCCATAGCGTCACCGTGGAGTTATTGAGTCTGTTTAGCTCACTGGAGAGCTAGCTTGTGAAGCTAGTGGGTCCATGAAGATGACTTCTGTTTTGTTTGATCGGCCGTTTTACTGCCGTGTTACAGACAATTAAGGTATGTAAATAAACATAAAATATTTATGCGTAAATAACTTATCTCACAACCTATACATCTGTGGCTTATAGTCCGGTGCGGCTAATTTGTGGGGGAAAAAAACGTTTTTCACCATGAAAGTGCTAAAACATACCGGTGTAGTGAGTTGACATTATTCACCCAAGGAACTTTAGTTACTAGAGAGTTCCGGTCGGACGGTTTTTTCACATTTCCGGCGGATGAGGAGATGCTGCTCCGTTATTGATTGAAGTAAAGTCTGAATGTCATTAAAACAGTTAGCGCCATCTTTTGACACTTCTTATACTCCCGTTCTTGCACGCTACACCGCTACAACAAAGATGACGGGGAGAAGACGCTGTCGAAGATGAGCCACGTACCATGAATTGATTAACGTGGACCCCGACTTAAACAAGCTGAAAAAAGTATTCAGGTGTTACCATTTAGAGTTCAATTGTACGGAATATGTACTGTACTGTGCAATCTACTAATAAAAGTTTCAATCAATCAATCAATTAATCAATCACGTAAATAAGGTCTATTCAGGTGTACTGGAGAGGAGGCTACGCCGGATAGTCGAACCTCGGATTCAGGAGGAACAGTGTGGTTTTCATCCTGGTCGTGGAACTGTGGACCAGCTCTATACTCTCGGCAGGGTCCTTGAGGGTGCATGGGTGTTTGCTCAACCAGTCTACATGTGCTTTGTGGACTTGGAGAAGGCATTCGACCGTGTACCCCGGGAAGTCCTGTGGGGAGTGCTCAGAGAGTATGGGGTTTCGGACTGTCTGATTGTGGCGGTCCGCTCCCTGTATGATCAGTGTCAGAGCTTGGTCCGCATTGCCGGCAGTAAGTCGGACACGTTTCCAGTGAGGGTTGGACTCCGCCAGGGCTGCCCTTTGTCACCGATTCTGTTCATAACCTTTATGGACAGAATTTCTAGGCGCAGTCAAGGCGTTGAGGGGATCTGGTTTGGTGGCTGCAGGATTAGGTCTCTGCTTTTTGCAGATGATGTGGTCCTGATGGCTTCATCGGGCCAGGATCTTCAGCTCTCACTGGATCAGTTCGCAGCCGAGTGTGAAGCGACTGGGATGGGAATCAGCACCTCCAAATCCGAGTCCATGGTTCTCGCCCGGAAAAGGGTGGAGTGCCATCTCCGGGTTGGGGAGGAGATCTTGCCCCAAGTGGAGGAGTTCAAGTACCTCGGAGTCTTGTTCACGAGTGAGGGAAGAGTGGATCGTTAGATCGACAGGCGGATCGGTGCGGCGTCTTCAGTAATGCGGACGCTGTATCGATCCGTTGTGGTGAAGAAGGAGCTGAGCCGGAAGGCAAAGCTCTCGATTTACTGGTCAATCTACGTTCCCATCCTCACCTATGGTCATGAGCTTTGGGTCATGACCGTAAGGACAAGATCACGGGTACAAGCGGCCGAAATGAGTTTCCTCCGCCGGGTGGCGGGGCTCTCCCTTAGAGATAGGGTGAGAAGCTCTGTCATTCGGGGGGAGCTCAAAGTAAAGCCGCTGCTCCTCCACATCGAGAGGAGCCAGATGAGGTGGTTCGGGCATCTGGTCAGGATGCCACCCGAACGCCTCCCTCGGGAGGTGTTTCGGGCACGTCCGACCGGTAGGAGGCCACGGGGAAGACCCAGGACACGTTGGGAAGACTATGTCTCCCGGCTGGCCTGGGAACGCCTCGGGATCCCCCGGGAGGAGCTGGACGAAGTGGCTGGGGAGAGGGAAGTCTGGGCTTCCCTGCTTAGGCTGCTTCCCCCGCCACCCGACCTCGGATAAGCGGAAGAAGATGGATGGATGGATGGACGTAAATAAGAGCGCCCACAAAACGGCGCATCCTGAAGAGACTGTCAGAAAGTGGCTTTAAGATGATGTGTAAAACATCATCTATGCAAACTTTGACCAAAGAACCAAAGATTGCAATAATAAACATACGTTTAATGACTTTTTGTTCAAATAAAGCCAATAATGCAATTTTTTGTGGTGCCCCTAATTTAGAAAAGTATCGAAAAGTATGGAAATGCATTTTGGTACTGGTACTAAAATATTGGTATCGGGACAACACTACCTCCTGATATGGCCAGAATCTGATGCCAAAAGAGTTTGAAGCACTTTGGAGCGTTTAGACTGGCAATCTGTGTCACTTGAGGGCCATAAAAAAATCAGATTTGGTGTAAATGAGGCCCTCAGGAAGGAGTTCAGGATGCATGAAAAGGGTGAAAGGTCAGCGAGGATTAAAAATGTAGATAAGCATCAATTTTGTAATAATTTATCTGAATGTTTACACACACTAGCGGCTCTATGGCGCCTCACAGAGGTCCGCATTCATAGCTCGCCACCTGCGTGCAGCCGACCTCGGAGGACTTCTTCAGCGCTTCATGTTAGAAATCATGTCTTGTCGTGTTTCCTGGCCCATTTTTTTTAATGACGGGCCGACCACGTTTTGCCAGTTTTCATTGATCGTACATTTGGCTACGCCACCACACTGCAAAAACTGAAATCTAAGTAAGATGAAATATCTCAAATAAGGGTGATATTTGCTTATTTTCTGTCTGATAAGATAATTCTTCTCACTAAGCAGATTTTATGTTAGAGTGTTTTACTTGTTTTAGTCCTAAATGATCTCAGTAAGATATTACAGCTTGTTGCTGAGATTTGATGACCTATATTGAGTAAAACATGCTTGAAACTAGAATATCAAGTGTTGCAAAGCTGTGTCATCAACACTCACAAGTATAAAACTACTTTTTTAAAGTAATAATTTCTAATTTCAAGCATAAAAAAATCATGATTTTGACACAATTGTGTCTCATAATTAAAACAGATGACAGCCAAATGTTTTATTTTCAATGAAACAATATAAAATAGGTACTCATATAGTAGTACAGTTGGCACAGTACAGTAAACTGACAGTTAATATTTTAACATTTGACATTTCAAACAATTTTGAACAGAAATAATTCATGCATATTCATGTAATTTCCTCAAAATTACAATTAAAAAAATGTTGGCCGGGGGCCGGGCTGACTGAAAGAACACGCACTTGGCGTGATGATGTCATGTTATCCATGGAAAAATGCATTTTTAGACAATATGATTTGCTTGAGCGGCTAGGAAACTTCTTGCCTTTCCATTAAGAGCAATAAATTCGTTTTTTGTGTAAGTTTGCTCGTTTCAAGAAATGTAATATCATTATGTCAAGATAATGGCACTAGCATTTACTTCATTTAAGAATATTTTTCAACATATTGAGCAAAAAGGTCTCTTTTTTTTTTCTACCAAAAAATTACACTTGTTATTAGTGAGAATATGCTTATTTTAAGGTATTTTTGGGTTCATTGAGGTTAGCTAATTGTACTTGTTTTTGAAAGTCTTGACAAGCCAAATGTTCTTGTTCTATTGGCAGATAATTTTGCTTAGTTCAAATAAAATACCCCTCATTTTTGTATTTTTTTTTCTTGTTTTTGAACACTGACTTTTTGCAGAGCACGTTTTTGCCAGTTTATATGTGCACTAATTGACTGAAAGAGAACATACTTGGCGCGATGATGTCATGTTATCCATGGAAAAATGCATTTTTAGACAATATGATTTGCTTGAGCGGCTAGGAAACTTGTTGCCTTTCCATTAAGAACAATAAATTCGTTTTTTGTGTAAGTTTGCTGGTTTCAAGAAATGTAATATCATTATGTCAAGATAATGGCACTAGCATTTACTTCATTTAAGAATATTTTTCAACATATTGAGCAAAAATGTCTCTTTTTTTTTCTACCAAAAAAATTGCACTTGTTATTAGTGAGAATATACTTATTTTAAGCTATTATTGGGTTCATTGAGGTTAGCTCATTTTACTTGTTTTGGAAAGTCTTGACAAGCCGAATTGTCTTGTTCTATTGGCAGATAATTTTGCTTAGTTCAAATAAAATACCCCTCATTTTTGTGTGTTTTTTTCTTGTTTTTGAACACTGACTTTTTGTACGTTTTTGCCAGTTTTCATTGATTGGGCGTTTGGCTATCTAACAATTTTGAACAGAGATAGTCCATGCATATTCAAGTAAATTCCTCAAAATTACTATCAAAAAAATGTTGGCCGGGGGCCGGGCTGTATATATGTGCACTAATTGACTGAAAGAACACGCACTTGGCGTGATGATGTCATGTTATCCATGGAAAAATGCATTTTTAGACAATATGATTTGCCTGAGCGGCTAGGAAACTTGTTGCCTTTCCATTAAGAACAATAAATTAGTTTTTAGTATACATTTGCTGGTTTCATGAAATGTAATGCCGAGTGCATATCATTATGTCAAAATAATGGCACTAGCATTTACTTCATTTAAGAATATTTTTCAACATATTGAGCAAAAAGGTCTCTTTTGTTTTTCTACCAAGAAAAGTGTACTTGTTATTAGTGAGAATATACTTATTTTAAGCTATTTTTGGGTCCATTGAGGTTAGCTAATTTTACTTGTTTCGTAAAGTCTTGACAAGCCAAATTTTCTTGTTCTATTGGCAGATATTTTTGCTTAGTTCAAATAAAATATCCCTCATATTTGTGTGTTTTTTTCTTGTTTTTTAACACTGACTTTTTGTACGTTTTTGCCAGTTTTCATTGATTGGACGTTTGGCTCCGCCACCACCTCAGCTCATGTTAGAACCTCAGAGCCCCCGATGACCTTATTTGCTGTCTCGGGACTCGCATTTTACAAAGCGCTCGGCAGCAAACGGAACCGGTGTAAATAAAAATAAAATAAAAAAAGACGGTTCTGTGAAAATTGTCCTTCCTTTGCTGTGGTTGGAACAGCTGGGTGTCCCAACATTACACACTCAGTGCCAGACCAGCTGCAAATCCGAGGGCTAATAGACTTGTTTATCAAACACCGCTGCAGCCAAAATACGTTTATGATCACTTTTTTTTTTTTGCTGAATCCGCTCGCCGCCGTCGTCGCCCGGAGGAATACAAAAAAAAACAAAAAACAACAACCCGGCAATTATTTTGTGACCTCATTGTCATGGGTTTTTGTGTAATTAGAATGTGTTTGTTTGTTTGTTTGGCACACCTGCAGCTCGTCCCTCGCCTTGAAGACGGCGGGCGCTGCCAGCCGCCGCCGTCGCTGGCTGTCACTGAGACGAGCACAGAAAGAAAAGGCGGCAAAACGGGGGTGAAGTAGCGAGCGAGTGCGCTACTGTGTGCGCCATTCTTCCGGAAGCCCCTGACTGGCTTATTGCTGAGCATGTTAAGAAGCGGCCTTCTACAATAGAGACAACATTACTTCCACAGTAGCCTCATTATTTCCTCGCCCGCCTTCCTTCTGCCCCGCGCTGGTTTACTCACTCCTCGCGTTATTGTCGGGCCATAATGGCGCCGGGGCAGTTCTGCAATTCCCTCATTATTCAGCTTATTAAGGCTGCATGGACTCCATAATCGTGCTGCATTCGCTGTCAAAGGGGGCGACTGTACTGATTTGCCACATTTGAAGGCGAGACGAGGCCTGCGAGCTCAATCCTCGGCGCACGCAAGCGGGACGGAATTGCTCTGCAAATGCAGGCGGCGTGCAAATGCTCCTCGCCGCCGCCGCCGCCGCCCGCACAATGCTTACTCCATACTTGCCAACCCTCCCGAATTTTCCGGGAGACTCCCAAAATTCAGCGCCTCTCCCGAAAAAAAAGGGAAGGGAGTGCGAGGTCATGATGATAGGCTGCAGCTCTCAGGCGCTGACCATCCATTCATCACCCCTATGGGATTTGCGTTAAGGGCGTTGGGTTGGGGGGGGTGGGATGTGTATGTGTGGCGTATACTTTTGTGGTTGCATGCATACTTGCCAACCCTCCCGAATTTTCCGGGAGACTCCCGAAATTCAGCGCCTCTCCCGAAAACCTCCCGGGACAAATATCCTCCCGAAAATCTCCCGATTTTCAGCCGGAGCTGGAAGCCACGCCCCCTCCAGCTCCATGCGGACCTGAGTGAGGACAGCCTTTTTTTCACGACGGGAGGACAACAGGGTGACAAGAACTAAATCATCCAGACTAGAGATAAATTGTATTATTATGTTTATCTTACCTAAAAATAAATATGTTTATTAATTAAAAAAAACAAAAACTAAATACACTATTACTATATTTTGCTAAAAATATCAAAATTAATTGTATTTTTATTTGTATTTTTTCGTGACTCCTTATTGCATCCAGCCATAGAATTATACATTAAAATAAACATATTTGAAATAATTGATTTTAAATTATCATAATAATTCATTTAAAATGACCATATTTAATTATTAAAATAATTGCTTGTTTATCAACAACTTTAGCATTTTATTCATTACATTTTGAAACTCTCAGAAGCCAAGTTATGTTATAATCCTTAATATTTATTTATGCAAGTTTGAAGTGGCCCTGCGATGAGGTGGCGACTTGTCCAGGGTGTACCCCGCCTTCCGCCCGATTGTAGCTGAGATAGGCTCCAGCGCCCCCCGTGACCCCGAAGGGAAATAAGCGGTAGCAAATGGATGGATGGATGGATGGCAAGTTTGAAGTATCAATTATTTAAACACAGTTTTTTTTGCATATTTTCAGAATGTAGATATATATATATATATATATATATATATATATATATATATATATATATATATATACTATGATACTACGGTATCAAGCACTATTTTTTGGATAACCTTATTAAGACATATATATATATATATATATATATATATATATATATATATATATATATATATATATATATATATATGTATGAAATACTTGACTTGGTGAATTCTAGCTGTCAATTTACTCCTCCCCTCTTAACCACGCCCCCAACCACGCCCCGCCCCACTCCCGACCATGCCCCCACCCCCCACCTCCCGAAATCGGAGGTCTCAAGGTTGGCAAGTAATGCTTACTCCTTCCCGAGGCAAAGTGCACCTGACAGCTAAACCCGCTGATTTGGATGTCTTTACAACACGGGAGTGCCAAAACACAAAAAAACAAACAGTAACAGGCAGACATTTGTGACACCGTGTGGTCCGGGCGGAGTCAAATCTTTCATTTGGCAGCAAAGAAACATGACCTCCAGAAAATGGGTCACACAACTTTTTTCCCTCCTCATCTCTGTAATTACCACAGTTTTACGGTATACCGGTACTAGTATAGTACTGCAATACTAATGAAACATATACGGTACTATACCCACAGAGGTGGGTAGAGTAGCCAGAAATTGTACTCAAGTAAGAGTACTGTTACTTTAGAGATTTATTACTCAAGTAAAAGTAAGGAGTAGTCACCCAAATATTTACTTGAGTAAAAGTATGTTGTGAAAAAACTACTCAAGTACTGAGTAACTGATGAGTAACATACACACACACATATCTATATATATACATACATATACATTGATATATACAGTATATCATTTATATGTATTTATTTTGCTGTTTTTGTTTACATGTTAAAGATGTTTTAATGAATATACATGCATGTTTAACACATATAGATTCCTTTCTTTCATGAAGACAAGAATATAAGTTGGTGTATTACCTGATTCTGATGACTTGCATTGATTGTAATCAGACAGTAGTGATGATAACGTCCACGTTTTCAAATGGAGGAGAAGAAAAGTTCCTCCTTTCTGTCTAATACCACATGAAAGTGGTTGGTTTTTGGCATCTTATTTGTCCAGCTTCCATATTCGTTTTTTATACACTTTACAAGAAATATATTGGCGGCAAACTCCTTAGCTTGCTAGTTTGTTTGCGCTGGCTTTCGGAGACTCTTGTTTTGAAAGCACAGGCGCGATGGAGCGGCACTTTTATTGTGAAGACAGGAACTGTGCAGTCAGTCTTTAGGCTTTTGACGGGATGTACGGTTGAAATAAAAAAGTATATTTTTTCCTTCACATTTTTGATTGATTGATTGGAACTTTTATTAGTAGATTGCACAGTACAGTACATATTCCGTACAATTGACCACTAAATGGTAACACCCCAATAAGTTTTTACACTTGTTTAAGTCAGGTCATGTGATCACCTGGCTCTGTTTGATTGGTCCACCGTCACCAGTGACTGCATCTGATTGGTGGAACGAAGTGAAACGTCACCAGTAAGGCAGGCACTTTGAAGGTCTGTCTGACAGACCAAAACAAACAAAGCGTGCATTAACAGATCGATAAAAATTAGTAGCGTGTAGCGAGCTGAATGTAGATAAAAGTAGCGGAGTAAAAGTAGCGTTCCTTCTCTATAAATATACTTAAGTAAAAGTAAAAGTATGTTGCATTAAAACTACTCTTAGAAGTACAATTTATCCCAAAAGTTACTCAAGTAGATGTAACGGAGTAAATGTAGCGCGTTACTACTCACCTCTGTATACTCATACTTGCCAACCTTGAGACCTCCGAATTCGGGAGATTGGGGGGGCGGGGTTAAGGGGGGAGAAGTATATTAAAAGCTAGAAATCACTGAAATTCAAGTATCTTTTATATATAAGTAAAAGAAATACTTGACTTTCAGTAAATTCTAGCTATATATATATATTTATTTTATTATATACACCATATTTTTCGGAGTATAAGTCGCTCCGGAGTATAAGGCGCACCGGCCGAAAATGCATAATAAAGAAGGAAAAAAACATCTATAAGTCGTATTTTTTGGGGGAAATGTATTTGATAAAAGCCAACAACAAGAATAGACATTTGAAAGGCAATTTAAAATAAATAAAGAATAGTGAACAACAGGCTGAATAAGTGTACGTTATATGAGGCATAAATAACCAACTGGTATGTTAACGTAACATATTATGGTAAGAGTCATTCAAATAACTATAACATATAGAACATGCTATACGTTTACCAAACAATCTCTCACTCCTAATCGCTAAATCCCATGAAATCTTATACGTCTAGTCTCTTACGTGAATGAGATCAATAATATTATTTGATATTTTACGCTAATGTGTTCATCATTTCACACATAGGTCGCTCCTGAGTATAAGTCGCACCCCCCGGCCAAACTATGAAAAAAAAGTGCAACTTATAGTCCGAAAAATACGGCATTTTGGAACTTGCAAGCGTACTTCTTCTTTTTACTTCTTTGTTCTTCTGCTTCGTCTCTGTTATGTTTTTGGACATTACTACTTGCCGTAGTTTTGAAGCAATGCATGATGGGAATCCAGATGTTGTGTGTCAGTGTATAAACGTGCCGGCTGGAATAAACATACGCTGAGAAATAGCTCCGTGCCTGCCTACTTTATGGGTTATAGATAAACTTATGGATAACGGAGACATATATGATAGTCTCCTTTTTAGGTGAGATAGGACGCTAAAGGCACGCCCACAATATTGTTGTCCGGGTGGAAATCGGGAGAAATTCAGGAGAATGGTTGCCCCGGGAGATTTTCGGGAGGGGCACTGAAATTCGGGAGTCTCCCGGGAAAATCGGAACGGTTGGCAAGTATGACTATACCGCCTCTGAAAAATACCAGTCCGCCACACCAACAACCGCCCCCACCCCGGGTCCCCTCGGCAGCGCACACACACAGAGTACTTACAAGCAGACACAAAGTGTGAACAGAAAAGGGAGAATGGACGCATTTTGACTTAAAAAATAACGATAAAGGTGAAGTTATAACACTGAAACACCCTCAGGAAGACCAATTTTTGTTCAAACAAATGCCATTTTTTGTGGTGCCCCCATACTTGCCAACCTTGAGACCTCCAAATTCGGGAGATTTGGGGGGGGGGGGGTAAGGGGGCGGGGTTAGGGGGCGGGGTTAAGGGGGTAGGAGTATATTTATAGCTAGAATTCACTGAAATTCAAGTATTTCTTATATATATATATATATATACAGTATATATAAATAAAATAAATACTTGACTTTCAGTGAAGTATCGAACTCATTTTGGTACCTGTGTCGGTACCAAAACATTGGTATCGGGACTAGTAATTACTGCATGAGGCGTTGAAGTTGTCCCACCTCTGTTTGAATAACATCCAGCAGATGGCCAGAACGTTCCGACGCCCGCGGCTGACGGAGGCTGCGTCTCGCCATGTGATGTTCTGTCATACATTGGAGTATCATTCGGCAATTAAATGATGCACCTTTGCGAGGAACGACGCCGGGCAGGAAGTGGCGCGCTCGCAGGCACTCAGTAACGAAGGCCTAATGACTATTCATAAAGTGATTTTTCACTATGCCGATCCACTCGACTGGGAAGCTTCGCCCCGGAGAGTCGGGGCGCTGTCACTTTCTCTCACCTCACAAAAGTGCCGCCGTCGACGTCGTGGCACGTGAGCGAGAAAATTACCCCCCGGAATCCTGCCGGGGGGGCCCTGTCTCAGGTCGCATGCAGGAGGGCGCGACGGCGCGGGGGATGGTGGGGGCACCGCACATCTGCCGCAGAATAGGTGCCACCCGGGGGCCGAAATACAGCGTGGGGTATGGCGGCGGACGTCTTCTCACACGCCGGTGACTTTTGTCTTCATATGGCTCTTGGAAAAGACGACCTCCGTGTGAACCTAAGTCAATTCAAGCCTCTCCTTAATGTAACCCCATGTGGTTCTGTCAGGTAATCCCGCCCCAAGCCACCAAAACTCCGCCCTGTCGCAAATATGAGCTGTTAATTGTCTCCGAACCCTGCTGTCGCGACCCCTGTGATCAACCCAATCATGCCCCTTTAAACGGCACGTTATCAGGCTCTTATCGCCAGGCGCCGTTCACCTTATCTAAGGTAAATACAATAACAGGCTCATTAGGCTCATGGCTACTTGGCAGGCATGTTTACTCAGCAATATGAGCGTGTCGGGTCAGCAGTGTATATGTCGGTGGGTGAAATGATGCTTCCAGTGCGGCTCGGTGGAGCAATAATAGAATAAAAGTACCTAAACGAGCCCTTGTGACTTTTCCTGCTCCGCCTTAAAGCGGGATGGCTTTGTGGCAGTCTGCCAAAACCACTATCACATAATGAATCTGCATCGATCATCTGGTTATGGCAGAAGTATTGAGTCAGGACGTCTCCGGGTCCCGCCTCGCAGTTGGCCGCGGGTGGCCCCGGGTTCACCCAAACAATGGCTCCGCATGTTGAACTGGAGGTGAGAAGTCAGTCCCTGGTCTCGCAAGAACCGGCGGCTTTGCTCTCCGAAGCCTTGTGAAAACTCAACTTCACTGCATCGATTTTTTTTTTTTCTTCCCTTCTTAATAAAAGTGCAAAGTGGAGGCCGCCTTTCCTTTCTTTATGTCCATTGTTGGTCGCTGTCATCGCCCTCCAAAATAAAGTGCTTGAATTAGAATATTTCACTGGAAGGACCGGGGTCAAGAGAGCGGAAGTTAGACCCCGGATTAAACCTGGACCTCAGTCAGCCTGCAGAAAGTTGGAATGAGTCGAATAGGACTGTGTGTGTGTGTGTGTCTGTGTGTGTGTGTGTGTGTGTGTGTGTGTGTGTGTGTGTGTGTGTGTGTGTGTGTGTGTGTGTGTGTGTGTGTGTGTGGTTATGATATGTGTACTTGTAATGGTTGTTGTGATCCGCTGCCCGGATCATGTTCTGTTTGGGTTTTTTCGAGTCACTTGGGTTTTTCTGTTCGTTTTGGACTTTTTGAGTTCCTGTTTGTGCACCCCTGAGTTGGTTTCCATAGCTACTTATTATTTTCACCTGCCGCTTGTGTTCCGGAAGCACACCTGTTTGCAATCACTGACATTATTTAAGCCTGCCTTTTCCAGGCAAGTCGGTCCGGCTTCTTTATTTGCGTCACGCAAGTTTTTGCTTGTCTCTTAGCCCCTGCTAGTGATAATAGTCTGTGCTATCTTGTAGCCTTAGCTCCCTGTGCGCTTGTTTTCTGTTTTGTACCTGTTTTGTGTTGTTTTACTATTAAATCCAGTCATTACCTGCAAGTCCGGTCCAGATTCGTCTTTTTACATCCTGGGGAGAACAAACCCCGCATCATCATGCGACCCGATTGTAACAGACATGGCCTAAAATCGGCATTGTGATATACATTTCAGCCTCTTCCAAAAACAACATACATCACCATATATTCTCTCTGCATGCAACATATAATAGAAGCATTTTAAAACAGGTTACAGTCATACTTGCCAACCCTCCCGGATTTTCCGGGAGACTCCCGAAATTCAGCGCCTCTCCCGAAAACCTCCCGGGACAAATTTTCTCCCGAAAATCTCCCGAAATTCAGGCGGACTCAGGTCCTCCACAATATAAAAAAGCGTACCTGCCCAATCACGTTATGACTATAGAATGATGGAGGGCGAGTTCTTGGTTTCTTATATGGGTTTATTGTTAGGCAGTTTCATTAACGTCCTCCCAGCGTGGCAACAACACACAACAACAGCAGTCACTTTTTTGTATACCGTAAAGCAGTTTGTCTGCCGTAAACAGCAATGTTGTGACACTCTTAAACAGGACAATACTGCCATCTAGTGCATTTGATGAAAGCACTTTTGTGCGTGCCATGGTTCGAAAAATAGTGACAGAGAATAGAACAAGGATGGACAATTCAACCCTTAACTCAACAATGAGTAGATGAGTGTTATATGTGTGTATATGTGTAAATAAATGAACACTGAAATTCAAGTATTTATTTTATATATATATATAATAAAATATGTATATATAGCTAGAATTCACTGAACGTCAAGTATTTCTTATATAATATATATATATATATATATATATATATATATATATATATATATATATATGAAATACTTGACTTGGTGAATTCTAGCTGTAAATATACTCCTCCCCTTTTGGCCACGCCGCCAACCACGCCCCCATCCCACCCCGACCACGCCCACGCCCACCCCCAACCCCGCCCCCCACCTCCCGAAATCGGAGGTCTCAAGGTTGGCAAGTATGGGTTACAGGTTACCATAAATTGATTAACGTGGACAAAACTCCGCCCTTGAACTATATAAAGTATTTCAATGGTTGGAATCTGTGCTTTTGCATGATATACTAGTTACTACGGTCATCTAATTAGTTAGTATGGAAAGTTGAAAAGTTGAAAAACGTATTGGGGTGTTACCATTTAGTGGTCAATTGTACAGAATATGTACTGTACTGTGCAATCTATTAATAAAAGTTCCAATCAATCAATCAATCAATCAATACATGCTGTAACGTATTGCGTCGTTTCCAATTTACGACGTGTACGTTCAGTGGAGTTGCTTTGTCTAGTTGTTGTGTTCTTCTCTCATTATACTCTAAATCCGGCCTGGGAAATTATTTTGACTCGGGGGGTAAAATTTTGAGAAAAAAACATGTTTGTGGGCCGGTATATTTGATTTTTTTAGGAACACTAATGCAAAACCTCACAATAATGTGTGATTGAATGCTAAAGTGGGCGGGGCCGGGGGGCGGGGTTAAGGGGGAAGGAATATATTTATAGCTAGAATTCACTGAAATTCAAGTATTTCTTATATATATATATATATATATATATATATATATATATATATATATATATATATATATATATATATATATATATATATATATATATATATATATATATATAAATAAAATATATACTTGACTTTCAGTGAATTCTAACTATATTAATTGATTGATTGAAACTTTTCTTAGTAGATTGCACAGTACAGTAAATTGTCCGTACAATTGACCACTAAATGGTAACACCCTAATAAATTTTTCAACTTGTTTAATTCGGGGTCCACTTAAATCAATTCATGGTAATATATGTATATATATATATATATATATATATATATATATTACCATGAATTGATTTAAATTACCACAAATTGATTTAAGTGGACCCCGACTTAAACAAGTTGAACAATTATTCGGGTGTTACCATTTAATGGTAACTCCACTGAACGTACACGTCGTAAATTGGAAATGACACAATACGTTACAGCATGTATTGATTGATTGATTGATTGATTGAAACTTTTATTAGTAGATTGCAAAAAAATGTATTCGGGTGTTACCATTTAATGGTAGCACCCGAATAAATTTTTCAACTTGTTTAAGTCGGGGTCCACTTAAATCAATTCATGGTAATATATATATATATATATATATATATATATATATATATATATATATATATATATATGTATATATATTTATTCTGGTGTTACCATTTAGTGGTCAAATGTATTTTATTATATGTATTTATATATATATATATATATATATATATATATATATATATATATATATATATATATATATATATAAATAACATAAATACTTGAATTTCAGTGTTCATTTATTTACACATATACACACATAACACTCCTCTACTCATTGTTGTATTTGAAAGTGCAATGCTTTGCAGCCAGTAGCACAGCCTTCGAAGGAGCATAGGTATGGGCTGTGTAATATTCTGGGTTGGAGTCAATAACCAGGCGAGGTGACGAAGTTACGTCTCTTTACTTCGTACTTCAGAACCGACTCCCACACTTGCCGTCAGGGTGCGCAATACAACGTAAACCGTTGGCCGATCAAAAAGTAACCACAGAACACTATACGTTATAGTGTTCTCTGGTTACTTTTTGGTTGGCCAAGCGGACGTGACGACAGGCTGTCCTCACTCAGGTCCGCACGGCCTTTAGTCCGGCTGGAAATCGGGAGAAATTCGGGAGAATGGTTGCACCGGGAGATTTCCGGGAGAGGCACTGAAATTCGGGAGTCTCCCGGAAAATTCGGGAGGGTTAGCAAGTATGGTTTGACAACACGGCACTAGTGTCATAGAATTAATATCTCCATCGCGGGTCAAATTTATTGCCACCATAGCAAGTGTGTGTGTGTGTGTGTGTGTGTGTTGTTTTAAGGTGTGGGTGAGGGGGGGTCCACAGTAACTTAACAGTTAGTTTTAATTGAACTATAGCAGCCCATCATTACCATATGCTGTCATTATTGTAAAGTGAGCAGTACGGAAGATACTTCATGGCTCCATAACACCCTTCCCCCCCCCGCCCCAGCCCCCCACCCCATCATTACACTGTGGCATCTATCTGATGGCAGCTTAATTAGGGCTGTACAGCACATTAAGCAAGGGGAGTAGCCACGCTCAAATATTCATAAGCTTGAGTATATTTATGATCTCTTGTCATAATCCCTTATTGTATGACCTCAACATGGTCCCCCCCCACCCCCACTTCCTCTTTGCCCTCCTTCCGCTGCATGGCGCCCTCCGTCACAGAATGCCAGGAAGTGGCGCTGAGTTTCCAACAGACATCCCTGAGCGCCCAGATAAGATGTTCAACACCTTCGCACACAAAAGTTTTGGGTTTTGTTGTGAGACTGGCGGCTGTTTTGTCTGGCTGATACGTGTGCACTCGTGCCGGCCCTTCTCACGTGCGGGCTTGGATTCCGCCCTCCGTCCCCTTCGCCGGGGCTACTTTCAGTGGCGAGGATGCAGCCTTGAGTGGCTGCCAATGGCACTTCAGCCGTACCTACGCTGACACAAAAGAAGTTATCGCCGCCTTTGAGGGCTCTTCGCTTTGTGCACTTTTTTTCCTCGGGTGGAACCACCAGGGCCATGTTTGTTTAAAACACAAGAACTCATCCTTAGCGAGCCCTCGCCCTTCTCACTCCTCAGTGGGTAAGAGTTTTTCTTGTGTCCTCCGCGCTCGGGTGAGTGCGGTCGAGGCCACGAGTCGTTTGAGTTGCTCAAAAAAGGTTCAGTGTGTCTTCTTATTCATATACTCTTTCAAATGTTCTTGTAATCAGACATTATTTTCGGTATATTTAGATGGAATCTTTACCTGACATGTTTCGACTGAAAAATAAAAACCAGAACAGCCAAATAGCTCAAACTAGTATGCATTTATCTAAAAAAAGTCTTTTAAATTTTTTTTAAAGAAGGGTTTTTAAAAGCGCCCACAGTCTGTGGTGCCCTCAGGTGGTCAGGGAGAGCGTTCCACAGACAGCCCGGTCTCCCATTGTTCGTAGCTTTGTCCTCGGAGGTTGGAGGAGGTTAGCCTGTCCGGAGCGGAGGTGTCGTGTGGAGGATTTGGGGGTGAGTAGTTCTTTCATCCCGATTGATGGTTTCCTTGGGCCGCTTCCTTCGTTTGAATTTGTTATGTTCTGTGCCGATGATTTTGCCGTTGTCCCGGTCCATGATGTGGTTATTTATTTGGCAATGATCTGATGTGGCTCGTTTTAAGATTTCCTGTTCGGATTTTTGTTTTAGGCTCCTTGTAAACCTTCCAGTTGTCTCTATTTATAAATGGTTGATTTACATAGGCTGGTAAGTCTTCTTATTCATATACTCTTCCAAATGTTCTTGTAATCAGACATTATTTTTGGTATATTTAGACGGAATCTTTACCTGACATGTTTCGACTGTCATCTGCAGTCTTCTTCAGAAGGGTCACCTGACCAGCTGTTCTTATAGGCGTGGTCAACCAGGCAGACCTGGCAAGTCTACCTGGTTGGCTACCTACCTCATCCCAATTGATGGTTTCCTTGGGCCGCCTCCTTCGTTTGAATGTGTTACTTTCTGTGCCGATGATTTTGCCGTTGTCCCGGTCCACAGACTGGGAGCGGCGGAGCAGAAAGCCCGGTCTCCCATTGTTCGTAGCTTTGTCCTCGGAGGTTGGAGGAGGTTAGCCTGTCCGGAGCGGAGGTGTCGTGTGGAGGATTTGGGGGGTGAGTAGTTCTTTCATCCCGATTGATGGTTTCCTTGGGCCGCTTCCTTCGTTTGAATTTGTTATGCTCTGTGCCGATGATTTTGCCGTTGTCCCGGTCCACGATGTGGTTATTTATTTGGCAATGATCTGATATGGCTGTTTTTAAGATTTCCTGTTCGGATTTTTGTTTTAGGCTTCTTGTAAACCTTCCAGTTGTCCATCCATCCATCCATCTTCTTCCGCTTATCCGAGGTCGGGTCGCGGGGGCAGCAGCCTAAGCAGGGAAGCCCAGACTTCCCTCTCCCCAGCCACTTCGTCCAGCTCTTCCCGGGGGATCCCGAGGCGTTCCCAGGCTAGCCGGGAGACATAGTCTTCCCAACGTGTCCTGGGTCTTCCCCGTGGCCTCCTACCGGTCGGACGTGCCCTAAACACCTCATCTGGCTCCTCTCGATGTGGAGGAGCAGCGGCTTTACTTTGAGCTCCCCGCGGATGACAGAGCTTCTCACCCTATCTCTAAGGGAGAGCCCTGCCACCCGGCGGAGGAAACTCATTTCGGCCGCTTGTACCCGTGATCTTGTCCTTTCGGTCATAACCCAAAGCTCATGACCATAGGTGAGGATGGGAACGTAGATCGACCGGTAAATTGAGAGCTTTGCCTTCCGGCTCAGCTTTTTCTTCACCACAACGGATCGATACAGCGTCCGCATTACTGAAGATGCCGCACCGATCCGCCTGTCGATCTCACGATTCACTCTTCCCTCACTCGTGAACAAGACTCCGAGGTACTTGAACTCCTCCACTTGGGGAAGGGTCTCCTTCCAGTTGTCTCTATTTATAAATGGTTGATTTGCATAGGCTGATAAGTCTTCTTATTCATATACTCTTTCAAATGTTCTTATAATCAGACATTATTTTTGGTATATTTAGATGGAATCTTTACCTGACATGTTTCGACTGTCATCTGCAGTCTTCTTCAGAAGGGTCACCTGACCAGCTGTTCTTATAGGCGTGGTCAACTAGGCAGACCTGTCAAGTCTACCTGGTTGGCTACCTACCTCATCCCGATTGATGGTTTCCTTGGGCCGCCTCCTTCGTTTGAATGTGTTACTTTCTGTGCCGATGATTTTGCCGTTGTCCCGGTCCATGATGTGGTTATTTATTTTGCAATGATCTGATATGGCTGGTTTTAAGATTTCCTGTTTGGATTGTTTGTTTTAGGCTTCTTGTAAACCTTCCAGTCGTCTCTATTTATAAATCGTCGATTTATATAGGCTAGTAAGTCTTCTTATTCATATACTCTTTCAAATGTTCTTGTAATCAGACATTATTTTCGGTATATTTAGATGGAATCTTTACCTTACATGTTTCGACTGTCATCTGAAGTCTTCTTCAGAAGGGTCACCTGACCAATGTGACGTGTTGCCTATCAGCTGTTCTCAAAGGCGTGGTCAACCAGGCAGACCTGTCAAGTCTACCTGGTTGGCTACCCTGCTGATTGATGGTTAATGGGGGAGGGAGTCCCAGGTATGCTCCGTCATCCTGATTGATGGTTTCCTTGGGCCACTTCCTTAGTAGCGGTAGAGTCCTAAACTATTACTGCTACTGGTTGCCGAACATAGCTGAAGCTAGTTCAGACGTGCGCAGCTGGCTAATAATTGATGTCCAGAATTGTGTCCATGTTTAACAAACATATTTATTAACATACAGCCACGTAAATCAAACTCACTTTGTAACAAAACCGGAAAATAAACGGGAGCAAACAAATCATAGCCTGGCACAGTCAAAAACTGTTGCGCCTCCACTCAGCAACACCTGAGCAAGATCCCAGCCCCTCCCTAAGTAGTCTGGCACTTGGCCTTGAGCCAACCCGTTTAGTGACGTCATGAATTTGAGTAAATGGCTCTAACAGCCCCTTTTAATCCATTGTTTGAATTTGTTACTTTCTGTGCCGATGATTTTGCCGTTGTCCCGGTCCATGATGTGGTTATTTATTTGGCAATGATCTGACATGGCTGGTTTTAAGATTTCCTGTTCAGAATTTTTGTTTTAGGCTTCTTGTAAACCATCCAGTCCTCTCTATTTATAAATGGTTGATTTATATAGGCTAGTAAGGTAAAGTTTTGTACCTGACAAGTTTCGGCTACCTTGCTTCTGCAGCCTTCATCATAGGTGTCACGTGATGTTAGCGTGACGTTGTCTGTGATGTGTTAATATGGATTGTTCCGTCCCACCTGAGGTGTCGGGATGGCAGTGTCCCATGGTGTGCGTGGGGTAGGGCCTTACCTTACTAGCCTATATAAATACACATCAGTAGGCTAAATGAACCTCTTCAACATTCCAGTTGTCTGTTTTTCGCATTCTTTCCGATGTTCTTTCTTCCTGGTGTTGAAAGTCCTCCCTGTTTTTCCGATGTATGATTTTTCGCATAATTTACACGGGCTTTGGTAGATGACATTGCATTTCTTGTCTTGTTCTCTTTTGTCTTTTGGATGGTGGGGGAGCCAACCAGGTAGACTTGACAGGTCTGCCTGGTTGACCACGCCTATCAGAACAGCTGATAGGCGACACGTCACAGTGGTCAGGTGATCCTTCTGCAGAAGACTGCAGATGACAGTTGAAACATGTCAGGTGAAGATTCCATCTAAATATACCGAAAATAATGCCATGCAACGTGTACGACTTACTGCCGGCAATGCGGACCAAGCTCTGGAACTGATCATACAGGGAGCGGACCGCCAAAATCAGACAGTCCGATACCCCATACTCTCTGAGCACTCCCCACAGGACTTCCCGAGGGACACGGTCGAATGCCTTCTCCAAGTCCACAAAGCATATGTAGACAAGTCCGAGTCCATGGTTCTCGCCCGGAAAAGGGTGGAATCCCATCTTCGGGTTGGGGAGGAGACCCTGCCCCAAGTGGAGGAGTTCAAGTACCTCGGAGTCTTGTTCACGAGTGAGGGAAGAGTGGATCGTGAGATCGACAGGTGCGGCATCTTCAGTAATGCGGACGCTGTATCGATCAGTTGTGGTGAAGAAGGAGCTGAGCCGAAAAGCAAAGCTCTCAATTTACCGGTCGATCTACGTTCCCATCCTCACCTATGGTCATGAGCTTTGGGTTATGACCGAAAGGACAAGATCACGGGTACAAGCGGCCGAAATGAGTTTCCTCCGCCAGGTGGCAGGGCTCTCCCTTAGAGATAGGGTGAGAAGCTCTGTCATCCGGGGGGAGCTCAAAGTAAAGCCGCTGCTCCTCCACATGGAGAGGAGCCAGATGAGGTGGTTCGGGCATCTGGTCAGGATGCCACCCGATCGCCTCCCTCGGGAGGTGCTTAGGGCACGTCCGACCGGTAGGAGGCCACGGGGAAGACCCAGGACACGTTGGGAAGACTATGTCTCCCGGCTGGCCTGGGTACGCCTCGGGATACTCGGGAAGAGCTGGACGAAGTGGCTGGGGAGATAACCGGAAGAAGATGGATGGAAGAAAATTTGAAAGAGCACTAGTCGTTTAGTTGGTGAGTTCATCGTGGTTTTGATGTTGTTCCTGCAGAAAACTGCCAGATTACACTTCTTGAGGGTCTGCGAGGTTGTTGACTTATGACCGTGTCACGTAATGTTGAGCTTGTTACCTTCACTTCTTAGCATATTTGCCGCGTTCGGGCTTCAGCGCAACAATCGTCAGCCTCACCACCTTTCTGAGAGTTCACGGTCCCGCCCACATGTTCCAGCTCAGCTTGGCGTTCACCACTGAGGAGTGGCGCCTATCTAAATGTGGTAATAATGTCCAATTGTTTGCCCTGCTGACTACTGCGTAGGACGGTGAGATGGCGTGCTGGTAGCGGCGTATGTCGAGACGACGGGCCTCTGGCCAGGTGGTCAGTGTTAGGTCGCGCGTTTATTGATTTTCTTACTTTCACTGACAAACATCCTCCCACCTGATACACCCATTGTGGACTTCTTCTAGTGGAGAGCGAGCACATTGCTGAGGATCTAATTGCATCATCTGGTTATTGGGAGCTTGTACCTGAATGTGTCTCCGTGTAGTGCAGGAAAATAAATCCTGCAGAATTGTATTACCGCTTGCACCCCCGCTTTGGAACAAGGTTCTCGTATCCAGCGGGGAGCTGCCAAGGTGTCGTCTTGCTGGCTGTTCCGGCCTTTCAAGGTGTCAGACACACTCTGGGGCCGTCACATCCCCGTTTCACTCGTCTTCTTTGGCCACAAACATATTTATCATCCTCTCGCCGCCATCAAGGGCGAGCACAGCATCCAGTGCGGCGAGCTCCGCGCGGCCTGTCACTCGCCATTTACCTTTCAGCCACTCAGCAGACACGTGGATGCGCTGCGACATGCAAAGTGAAAGTCAACCTGGATGCTCACACGCACCCACGCACACACACACACACACACACACACACACACAAACGACAAAGGTGCAACTCTGATTCAGCGTCAATCTGTTTTTTTTTTTCTCTCTCTCCTGCGAGTCACATTTGCTCTCATTTCATCACGTTTCTCGCTGCAGACCAGAGTTGCTTCATTGTGTCCGACCGCAAGTAGCACACACCGTTTTTTCCTAATACAAGGGTCTGCAATCAGAAAACGTTGAAAGAACCATGTTGGACCAAAAATACAAAAAACAAATCTGTCTGGAGGCGCAAAAAATGAAAAGCCTTATATAATGATGGCAACCCATGACGTAAGTGTCTATATTAGTTATATTAGCCTACTATCAAAATGACTTTAACAGTATTATATAAGTGTTGTAATGAAGGCAACACATGACTTAAGTATCTCTATTAGTTGTATTAGCCTACTATCAAAATTACTTCAAAAGTCTTATATCAGGGTTATAATGAAGGACACACATGACGTTAGTGTCTATATTAGTTACTGTATATTAGCCTAATATCAAAAGGACTTTAAAAGTCTTTTATAAGTCTTATAATGAAGACAACACATGATGTAAGTGTCTATATTAGTTGTATTAGCCTACTAACAAAATGACTTTAAAAGTCTTATATAAGTGTTATAATGAAGGCAACACATGATGTAAGTGTCTATATTAGCTGTATTTGCCTACTATCAAATGACTTTAAAAGTCTTATATAAGTGTTATAATGAAGACAACACATGACGCAAGTGTCTATATTAGCTATAAAAGCCTACTATCAAAATTACTTTAAAAGTCTTATATAAGTGTTTAATGAAGGCAACACATGACATAAGTGTCTATATTAGTTATATTAGCCTACTATCAAAAGGACTTTAAAAGTCTTGTATAAGTGTTATAATGAAGGCAACACATGATGTAAGTGTCTATATTAGTTATATTAGCCTATTATCAAAATGACTTTACAAGTCTTATATAAGTGTTATAATGAAGGCAACACATGATGTCAGTGTCTATATTAGCCTACTATCAAAATTACATTAAAAGTCTTATATAAGTCTAATAATGAAGATAACACATGATGTAAGTGTCTATATTAGCTGTATTAGCCTACTATCAAAATTAATTTAAAAGTCTTAGATAAGTGTTATAATGAAGACAACACATGACGTTTGTGTCTATATTAGCTATATTAGCCTACTATCAAAATGACTTTAAAAGTCTTGTATAAGTGTTACAATGAAGGCAACATGATGTAAGTGTCTATATTAGTTATATTAGCCTATTATCAAAATGACTTTACAAGTCTTATATAAGTGTTATAATGAAGACAACACATGACGTAAGTGTCTATATTAGCTGTATTAGCCTACTATCAAAATTAATTTAAAAGTCTTATATAAGTGTTATAATGAAGACAACACATGATGCAAGTGTCTATATTAGCCTACTATCAACATTATTTTAAAAGTCTTATATAAGTGTTATAATGAAGAGAACACATGACGCAAGTGTCTATATTTGCTATAATAGCCTACTATCAAAATTACTTTAAAAGACTTGTATAAGTGTTATAATGAAGACAACACATGATGTAATTGTCTATATTAGCTATATTAGCCTACTATCAAAATGACTTTAAAAGTCTTATATAAGTGTTATAATGAACACAACACATGACGCAAGTGTCTATATTAGCTATAATAGCCTACTATCAAAATTACTTTAAATGTCTTGTATAAGTGGTATAATGAAGGCAACACATGACGTAAGTATCCATATTAGTTGTATTAGCCTACTATCAAAATGACTTTAAAAGTCTTATATAAGGGTTATAATGAAGACAACACATGACGTAAGTGTCTATATTAGTTGTATTAGCCTACTATCATAATGACTTTAAAAGTCTTATATAAGTCTTATAATGAAGACAACACATGACGTAAGTGTCTATATTAGTTATATTAGCCTACTATCAAAATGACATTAAAAGTCTTGTATAAGTGGTATAATGAAGACAACACATGATGTAAGTGTCTATATTAGCTATATTAGCCTACTATCAAAATTAATTTAATAGTCTTATATACGTGTTATAATGAAGACAACACATGATGTAAGTGTCTATATTAGCCTACTATCAACATTACTTTAAAAGTCTTATATAAGTGTTATAATGAAGACAACACATGACGTCTCAAGGTTGGCAAGTATGCACTAGGGCGCCACGAAAGAACCGCATGCGGCTCGAGCGCCGCGGGTTCCTGGCCACCCTCCCCCCGCCCTAATCTGATGTTGATGTTTCACGTGAGGGAAGCCGCTCACTAAAAATGAACGCCCGTCTTCGTGGAGTCGACGCGGGCGTCACGTCCACCTCAGCAGCGTGTCCTCTAATTGTTTGGAAGAGAGCGTCTTCCCACTCTGTTTGCCGTAATGAGAGATAAGTCGTTTCACGCCGACAAGCACCTTTCTCCTGTGTTGTCCACGCCAACACAGCAAACACTCTCTCCAGCACATCTGCGTACAACACATCCTCCCCCCACTCACGCGGCAACGGGCCTCGGGCCGACTGCGAGCCTCGCCGCTCTTATCTCCCGCGCGCAGACTCGGCACGACGCCGCAGTCGAGCCACCTGATATCCTCTCAGGTCCGACTTCCTCACCGCCATCTAAATTGTTGTTAATTGAGCATCGCTAATCGGATAGGACGCCGGGCTTTTCAAGAGAAACGGCCACGGCGGTTGAGTGTCGGGCGCTTGACAATTTGTCGCGGGAATCTATGTGCGTAACGACATTAAGTATGTCCGATGCGGCGTGGGTGGCCCTTCCGGCCAGCTCGCCAATTCAAACGGCGAAACCAGCCCTGTTTTTATTTCTTTCCTCCTTGCATGCAAAAGTTTGTGCACGCTGAAATGCGTCCGCCTCGCTCCAAGTGTGTCGGTGCAGACCTCATTGCCCAAGAAGCTTGCAAAACACAGTCCAAGTTCTTGAGACACTCCAAGAATATTGGAGGGTGCGATGTTGCCTGGCGAGTCAGAGCCATCTCTTGTGTGCCAATGTCACAGTGTTGAACTCTGCTTCCTGACGGGGGTGGGGGGGGGGGGAGAAGTAGGCGGAGTCACAGTGTTGCAACGGGAGGAATCCCAAAAGGAAGCAGCTGTGCACGCTTGCCGGTTCTGGAAGTTCAAATGACTTCATAGAAACATGTTTTCTGCTGGGGTTTGTGGAGTTACAGAACAGAAAGTGGAAACTAGGGTTGTACGGTATACTGCAGGCAGGCCCGGCCCTAACCAATCTGGCGCCCTAGGCAAGATTTTAGGTGGCGCCCCCCCACATCGGCAGTGAAGTGTATATAAGCGTAATGTTGTAACAAATAATATTTCTATTAAATAGGCTTTCTCTCCAACATTTGTGGAACTGGCGTGGCGCCCCCTGATGGACGGCGCCCTTAGCGTTTTGCCTATACGGCCTATGCCACGGGCCGGCCCTGACTGCAGGGGTCGGCAACCTTTACCAGTCAAAGAGCCTATTTGACCAGTTTCGCAAATTCCATCCATCCATCCATCTTCTTCCGCTTATCCGAGGTCGGGTCGCGGGGGCAGCAGCCTAAGCAGGGAAGCCCAGACTTCCCTCTCCCCAGCCACTTCGTCCAGCTCCTCCCGGGGGATCCCGAGGCGTTCCCAGGCCAGCCGGGAGACATAGTCTTCCCAACGTGTCCTGGGTCTTCCCCGTGGCCTCCTACCGGTCGGACGTGCCCGAAACACCTCCCGAGGGAGGCGTTCGGGTGGCATCCTGACCAGATGCCCGAACCACCTCATCTGGCTCCTCTCGATATGGAGGAGCAGCGGCTTTACTTTGAGCTCCCCCCGGATGACAGAGCTTCTCACCCTATCTCTAAGGGAGAGCCCCGCCACCCGGCGGAGGAAACTCATTTCGGCCGCTTGTACCCGTGATCTTGTCCTTTCAGTGAGGATGGGAACGTAGATTGACCGGTAAATCGAGAGCTTTGCCTTCTGGCTCAGCTCCTTCTTCACCACAACGGATTGATACAGCGTCCGCATTACTGAAGACGCCGCACCGATCCGCCTGTCGATCTCACGATCCACTCTTCCCTCACTCGTGAACAAGACTCCGAGGTACTTGAACTCCTCCACTTGGGGCAAGATCTCCTCCCCAACCCGGAGATGGCACTCCACCCTTTTCCGGGCGAGAACCATGGACTCGGACTCGGAGGTGCTGATTCCCATCCCAGTCGCCTCACACTCGGCTGCGAACCGATCCAGTGAGAGCCGAAGATCCCGGCCAGACGAAGCCATCAGGACCGCATCATCCGCAAAAAGCAGAGACCTAATCCTGCAGCCACCAAACCAGACACCCTCAACGCCCTGACTGCGCCCAGAAACTCCGTCCACAAAGGTTATGAACAGAATCGGTGACAAAGGGCTACCCCTTTGGGGGGGGGCTTTGGTGGTAGCAGGGGTGTATAATGTAGCCCGGAAGAGTCAGGGCTGCATGGGATTCTGGGTGTTTGTTCTCTTGTGTTTATATTGTGTTAAGGTGCAGATGTTCTCCCGAAATGTGTTTGTCATTCTTGTTTGGTTTTGGTTCAAAGTGTGGCACATTATTAGTAAGAGTGTTAAAGTTGTTTTATGTGGTCACCGTCAGTGTAACCTGTGTGACTGTTGACCAAGTATGCCTTGCTGTCACTTACGTGTGCAAGCAGAAGATGTATATTGTATAACAAGTGTTGGGCTGGCACGCTGTTAATACAGATTGTAGAGGGCGCCAAATGTTGTATCATCATGGCACGCCCTTATTATAACTGTAAGGGTGAAAATCGGTGAATATTAATCCCGGGAGTTTTCCGCGAGAGGCACTGATATCCGGAAGTCTCACGGGAAAATTGGGGGGGTTCAGCAAATAAGCTGCTGAGCCGCATCAGAGTGATCAAAGAGCCGCATGCGGCACCGGAGCCGCGGGTTGCCGACCCCTGGTATACTGGTATCACTAATGAGTCATATTAGGTACTATACCGCCTCTAAAAAGTACCGGCGTCACAATGTAAACAAACGCCGTTGGTGGATCTACACCTAACATCCACTGTAATGATACCAAGTATAGGAGCGTATCTAGTCGATACTACTTAGACTTACATTTCCTTTTATTGTCATTCAAATTTGAACTTTACAGTACAGATGAGAACCATATGGGGCGGCATAGCTCGGTTGGTAGACTTGAGGGTTCCAGGTTCGATTCCCGCTTCCGCCATCCTAGTCACTGCCGTTGTGTCCTTGGGCAAGACACTTTACCCACCTGCTCCCAGTGCCACCCACACTGGTTTTAAATGTAACTTAGATATTGGGTTTCACTATGTAAAAGTGTTTTGACTCACTAGAGAAAAGTGCTATATAAATATAGCTCACAATTCACAATAAGAACGACATTTTGTTGCATTAGCTGGTTGTAGTGCAGGATACAAGAGCAATAAGGTGCTGATGTGGGCGCAGGTGGGCGGGGTCGGGGGGAGGGGCGGGGCCGGGGGCGGGACTAAGGGGGAGGAGTATATTTATAGCTAGAATTCACTGAAATTCAAGTATTTGTTATATATATATATATATATATATATATATATATATATACATATAAATAAAATAAATACTTGACTTTCTGTGAATTCTAGCTATATATATATGTATTTTATTATATATATATATATATATATATATATATATATATATATATATATATATATATACATATTGTCATGTCTGTGTGATCGTGTTTTTGTTTTAGTCATGTTATGTGGGCTTTGTACCGAGGATGTCGTTGTGGCTTGTGCAGCCCTTTGAGACACTTGTGATTTAGGGCTATATAAATAAAGATTGATTGATTGATTGATGTTCGGTTTTGTTTTTGGACTTTTTGTGGACTTTTGTTTTGTCACCATAGCAACCATTAGTTCACCTGTCACGTCACGCACCTGTTTCACGTTTTGAGTCACGCACCTGTTTTCGTTAATCATGTCTATAGTATTTAAGTTCATTGTTTTCAGTTTGTCGTTCTGGCGACATCCCACATTTATGCCCTGCGCATTCCTGACACTTTTTTCATGTCCATCGTTCATGCTGCTCCTTTTGTCCATGTCAAGTAAGTTTTTTGTTTATTAATGCTATGGTCTTTTGGTTTCATAGTTTGTTCTCCGCCACTGTGCGCGCTTTTCGTTTGTCCTTTTTTTGATATATTAAATAAATCATGTACTCACATTCCCGTCTCGCCCGAGCCAATTTTTCCGTTGCATCCCGGAAAAGCAAACACCCAGGACCAAGTCATGACACATATACATAAAATAAATAATGTTGTTCATTTATTTACACGTATACACACATAACACTCATCTACTCATTGTTGTATTTGAAAGTGCAATGCTTTGCAGCCAGTAGCACAGCCCTTTGAAGGAGCATAGGTATGGGCAGTGTAGTATTCTGGGTTGGAGTCAATAACCAGGCAAGGTGATGAAGTTACGTCTCTTTACTTCATACTTCAGAACCGACTCCCACACTTGCCGTCAGGGTGCGCAATACAACGTAAACCGTTGGCCAACCAAAAAGTAAACACAGAACACTATACGGTATAGTGTTCTGTGGTTACTTTTTGGTCCGGCTGGAAATCGGGAGAAATTCGGGAGAATGGTCGGCCCGGGAGATTTTCGGGAGAGGCACTGAAATTCGGGAGTCTCCCGGAAAATTCGGGAGGGTTGGCAAGTATGCGTGGCCCTCGCTGGAAAAAGTGTGTACACTCCTGGCCATGTACGTTTAGAAAATGGCTTCAAAAAAGAATCGGTTCACATCGAAAACCAGTTCAAAAGACTCGGTTCGTTCGTGAACGTCACATCTTTAGTGGACACACAGGGATTGTAATGGTGTAATGGGTGTTGTTGGTTTTTTTAATGCTCTTCCAAAATGTGTGCCGTGTGCACACAAGGCTGAAACAGTGAAAAAGGTACAACTTTCCTGCCAGAGCTAATGATTGTTACACTTGTCACTTGATTCCCGGGCAGACTTCAAGTCTTTGTCCTTCTAATGGCTCTTTGACACCTCGCAGTCCTGTTGGAAGCCAATTTGTAGCAGTGGCCATGCTGGCAGCACAGTGGTATGGTGCAGGTGGACTTATCGACAGAGCAAGTCGAGCCTGGTTGGCCGACTCGTTGGTGTTGGTCACGCCTGGCAGAGAAAGGGTCAGAGGAGGAAACCTAAGATGAATTAGCAGGTTGTTACTATAGAGACAGGGTACCGGATTTTCCGGACTATAAGGCGCACTTAAAATATTTTTTTTCTTCTCAAAACTCGACAGTGCGCCTTATAACGTAATGTACGGAATATGTTTGGTTGACCTTACCCACCTCGAAACAATTTCCTTTGGTACATGGTGTAATGATAAGTGTGACCAGTAGATGGCAGTCACACATAAGAGACAAGTGTAGGCTGCACCGTTTGATGTGCGTCAACATAGGAGTATTATTATGGTGTGTGTATAAGGTAAGACATATTATCTGACGTTTTTTTTCACAATATTACGTAAAACCAACTTTTCTTACCTTCTGGTACCTGCTGATGTGTATTTTGGCTCTACAAAAATCCAGAAAAATTGCGCGTGTCCATCTTTGTAGTCCGTGACGGCATCGTAGGGGATAAGCTTCTTCTTGTTATGGGACATTCACCTTCCACTGTTGCCATTTCTAATATAAAGTAGTGTAAAGTTCTTACTTATAACTGTCAGTAAACTCGCCATGAAAGCACTAAAACATACCGGTGTAGTGAGTTTACATTATTCACCCAAGGAACTTTAGTTATTAGAGTTCAGGTGGAACGTTTTTTTCACGGGACACATTTCCGGTGTTGTTGTCTCCGAATGAGGAGATGCTGCTCCATTGAAAGCGCCATGAAAAGCGCTAAAACATACCGGTGTAGTGAGTCTACATTATTCACCCAAGGAACTTTAGTTATTTGTTTCCGGTCGGATGTTTTTTCACGGGACACATTTCCGGTGTTGTTGTCTCCGGATGAAGAGATGCTGCTCTGTTATGGATTGAAGTGAAGTGAAGTGAATTATATTTATATAGCGCTTTTCTCTAATGACTCAAAGTGCTTTCACATAGTGAAACCCAATATCTAAGTTACATTTAAACCAGTGTGGGTGGCACTGGGAGCAGGGGGGGTAAAATGTCTTGCCCAAGGGCATAACGGCCGTGACTAGGATGGCGGAAGCGGGGATCGAACCTGGAACTCTCAAATTGCTGGCACGGACACTCTACCAACCTGAGCTATACCGCACCGAAGTAAAGTCTGAACGTCATTAAAACAGTTAGCGACATCCTTTGACACTTCTTCCACTCCCGTCCTACAACAAAGATGACGCTGTCCAAGTGGAGGCACGTGGATAAGACCGCCCACAAAACGGCGCCTCCGGAAGCGACTGTCCGAAAGCGGCTTGAAGATGATGTGTAAAACATCATCTATGCAACATATGTACACCACAAGGACGTCTTTTACATTTAGAAAAAAATAAATAAAATATTACTCCGGGCTTTCTGCTCTGCCGCTCCCAGTCTGTGGAACGCTCTCCCTGACCACCTGAGGGCACCACAGACTGTGGATGCTTTTAAAAAAGGCTTAAAAGCCCTTCTTTTTAAAAAAAGTGTCATGACTTGATCTTGAGTGTTTGCTTTTCCGGGATGCAACGGAAAGTTGGCACGGGCGAGACGGGAATGAAGGTACATGATTTATTTAATATATCAAAAAAAAGTGCAAACGAAAGGCGCGCACAGTGGCGGAGAATAAACTATGAAACCAAAATACTATAGCAAAACAGTACAAACGAAAAACACGCACAATGGCGGAGAACAAACTATGAAACCAAAAAGACTATAAACATGGAACAAAAACTTACTTGGCTTGGACAAAAATAGTTGCATGAAGACTGGACATGGAAAGAATGGACAGAGCATAAATGTGGTGAGGTCGTCAGAAAGACAAACTGAAAAACAATGAACTCAAATACTACAGACATGATTAACGAAAACAGGTGCGCGACTCAAGACGTGAAACAGGTGCGTGACGTGACAGGTGAAAACTAATGGGTTGCTATGGTGACAATCAAGAGTGCACAATGAGTCCAAACGTGGAACAGGTGAAACTAATGGGGTAATCATGGAAACAAGACAAGGGAGTGAAAAGACAGAAACTAAAGAGTCCTATGACTAAACAAAACATGACTTAAAACAAAACATGATTACACAGACATGACAAAAAGCCTTTTTTTATTTAGATATATGCATACTCGTTTTAGCTATTTGGCTGTTCTAGTTTTTATTTCTTTATTATCTTTTTATTTCTTTATTTGTTTTTTTTGTTTTTTAATACACTGTAGCACTTTGAGATTTTTTACAAATAAAATATATCACTATTATAATGATTATTATTACTCCTTTCATGCGCCTTATAATCTGGTGCACCTTATATATGAATAAAGTATCAAAAATAGACCAGTGCGCCTTATAATCCGGTGCGCCCTATGGTCCGGACAATACGGTAGTTATGCAACAGGAAGGGGTGGAATTTAGGGATCTTGTCGAAAATCACCTCTGCGTGGCTGTGTGAGGTCGCCCAGCGGTCCGGGTCAAGTCAACAAGATGAGGACGTCGTGTTTGCATTACCTGAAACAACAAACAGAAGCAAGGGGGGGGGGGGAGAAGAGATGCGGAAGGAAAGAGAAAGTGCTCTCCTGGGGCGCCATTTATTTCCTGTGCAGATGAGGTGATAGGCAGAAAAAGTCGAGCATGGGAAGTCCAGTGGGATTTGATTGCTAAGGTGGAGCGACTTCCCTGATTCGCGTCTGTTTGCCCTCGTTAATGACCACGCGGAGGCTGCTAATCACAGTCAGGAACCTGATTGGCAGGGATCAAAGAGACCTTATCTGCTCTTCCAACAATGAGCGGGCATTCATCACGCGGCACCGGCCACTTTTCCTTCACGCACGCTTCCTTATCAGGTACGTGCTTAGAAGAGATCCCACCGCTTGCAACGCTCTGTCCAGAGGAAGATGAAAGTGAAGTGAATTATATTTATATAGCGCTTTAGTGACTCAAAGCGCTCGTCTCTGGTTTCCTGTCTAGCCTGCACTACCTTGCGCTTCTCTAAACCCACTTTTGGTGCATCAAACAGTCACATGATGACAAGGAAAAGGAAGTTGAAGATGATTGGCTGGGCAGAGGTCACAGGTTTGGAGTCTAAATTGCTGCATTTGTTTTACTTTAAACACATGAGCTTCTGTTGTCAAAACATCCATCCATCCATCCATCTTCTCCCGCTTATCCGAGGTCGGGTCGCGGGGGAATCAGCCTAAGCAGGGAAGCCCAGACTTTCCTCTCCCCAGCCACTTCGTCCAGCTCTTCCCAGGGAATCCTGAGGCGTTCCCAGGTCATAGTCTTCCCAACGTGTCCTGGGTCTTCCCCGCGGCCTCCTACCGGTCGGACGTGCCCTAAACACCTCCCTAGGAAGGCGTTCGGGTGGCATCCTGACCAGATGCTCGAACCACCTCATCTGGCTCCTCTCCATGTGGAGGAGCAGTGGCTTTACTTTGAGCTCCTCCCGGATGACAGAGCTTCTCACCCTATCTCTAAGGGAGAGACCAGCCACCCGGCAGAGGAAACACATTTCGGCCGCTTGTACCCGTGATCTTGTCCTTTCGGTCATAACCCAAAGCTCGTGACCATAGGTGAGGATGGGAACGTAGATCGACCGGTAAATTGAGAGCTTTGCCTTCCGGCTCAGCTCCTTCTTCACCACAACGGATCGATACAGCGTCCGCATTACTGAAGATGCCGCACCGATCCGCCTGTTGATCTCACGATCCACTCTTCCCTCACTCGTGAACAAGACTCTGAGGTACTTGAACTCCTCCACTTGGGGCAGGGTCTCCTCCCCAACCCGGAGAGGAGACCGCAATTGCTGCATTTTTTTACTTTAAACACGTGGACAGTTTTTACTGACATGAGCTTCTGTTGTCAAAACATCCATCCATCCATCCATCTTCTCACGCTTATCCGAGGGCGGGTCGCGGGGGCAGCAGCCTAGGCAGGGAAGCCCAGATTTTCCTCTCCCCAGCCACTTCGTCCAGCTCTTCCCAGGGGATCCCGAGGCGTTCCCAGGCCAGCCGGGAGACATAGTCTTCCCAACGTGTCCTGGGTCTTCCCCGTGGCCTCCTACCGGTCAGACGTGCCCTAAACACCTCCATAGGGAGGCGTTCGGGTGGCATCCTGACCAGATGCCCGAACCACCTCATCTGGCTCCTCTCCATGTGGAGGAGCAGTGGCTTTACTTTGAGCTCCTCCCGGATGACAGAGCTTCTCACCCTATCTCTAAGGGAGAGACCTGCGGAGGAAACTCATTTTGGTCTTGTCCTTTCGGTCATAACCCAAAGCTCATGACCATAGGCGAGGATGGGAACGTAGATCAACCGGTAAATTGAGAGCTTTGCCTTCCGGTTCAGCTCCTTCTTCACCACAACGGATCGATACAGCGTCCGCATTACTGAAGACGCCGCACCGATCCGCCTGTCGATCTCACCATCCACTCTTCCCTCACTCGTGAACAAGACTCCGAGGTACTTGAACTCCTCCACTTGGGGCAATATCTCCTCCCCAACCCGGAGATGGCACTCCACCCTTTTCCGGGCAAGAACCAAGGACTCGGACTTGGAGGTGCTGATTCCCATCCCAGTCGCTTCACACTCGGCTGTGAACCGATCCAGTGAGAGCTGAAGATCCTGGCCAGATGAAGCCATCAGGACCACATCATCTGCAAAAAGCAGAGACCTAATCCTGCGTTCAGGAAACGTCCATCAAAAGACAATTTCTCTGATCTACCATGAACACACTTCTCCCATGTTCTTGCTCCTTTTCTCCTCCCGCTTACGGGGTTCCAAGCCCCCACGAATTGTGGGATATGTCGTTTATTTTCAGACTGGCCAATGCAAAAAAAAAGCGCCAGAAAAAAACTACACTCGCCAAGTTTGAAGTCTGACACCGTCACATGTCAAGGCATCACTGCAATTCCTAGAGATGCAATATATGACTTTTGATTGATTGATTGAGACTTTTATTAGTAGATTGCACAGTGAAGTACATATTCCGTACAATTGACCACTAAATGGTAACACCCCAATAAGTTTTTCAACTTGTTTAAGGTCCACTTAAATTGATTCATGATACAAATATAGATGGATAGGTTCACAGCCGAGTGTGAAGCGACTGGGATGAGAATCAGCACCTCCAAGTCCGAGTCCATGGTTCTCACCCGAAAAAGGGTGGAGTGCCATCTCCGGGTTGGGGAGGAGATATTGCCCCAAGTGGAGGACTTCAAGTACCTGGGAGTCTTGTTCACGAGTGAGGGAAGAGTGGATGGTGAGATCGACAGGCGGATCGGTGCGGCGTCTTCAGTAATGCGGACGCTGTATCGATCCGTTGTGGTGAAGAAGGAGCTGAGCCGGAAGGCAAAGCTCTCAATTTACCGGTCGATCTACGTTCCTATCCTCACCTATGGTCATGAGCTTTGGGTTATGACCGAAAGGACAAGATCACGGCTACAAGCGGCCCAAATGAGTTTCCTCCGCCGGGTGGCGGGTCTCTCCCTTAGAGATAGGATGAGAAGCTCTGCCATCCGGGGGGAGCTCAAAGTAAAGCCGCTGCTCCTTCACATGGAGAGGAGCCAGATGAGGTGGTTCGGGCATCTGGTCAGGATGCCACCCGAACGCCTCCCTAGGGAGGTGTTTAGGGCACGTCCGACCGGTAGGTCCCAGGACACGTTGGGAAGACTATGTCTCCCGGCTGGCCTGGGAACGCCTCGGGATCCCCTGGGAAGAGCTGGACGAAGTGGCTGGGGAGAGGGAAGTCTGGGCTTCCCTGCTTCAATCATCAACAATTGTATCATCAGAGAAATGGACATTAAAGCAGTGTAAGTCTGACTTGGTAGGATATGTACAGCAAGTAGTGGACACAGAGAGAGAGATCAGAAAGTATAAAAATAAGTATCTACATTTGATTATTTACATTTGATTATTTACAATCCGGGGCGGTGGGATGTGGAAGGGAGGGTGTTAGTTTAGGGTTGAAGTTGCCTGGAGGTGTTCTTTTTGTTCGGTTTTGAAGGAGGATAGAGATGCCCTTTCTTTTACACCTGTTGGTAGTGCATTCCACATTGATGTGGCATAGAAAGAGAATGAGTTAAGACCTTTGTTAGATCGGAATCTGGGTTTAACGTGGTTAGTGGAGCTCCCCCTGGTGTTGTGGTTATGGCGGTCATTAAGGAAGTAGTTTGACATGTACTTCGGTATCAGGGCGGTGTAGCGGATTTTATAGACTAGGCTCAGTGCAAGTTGTTTTACTCTGCCTGGACGGGGTTTGACGTGGATATCAACAACGAAACTCCTTTTCACCGCTCTTTTGCTACCGCCTGGCAAAGATGAATCGACAGTCATCTGCAGGCGGCGGCAGGTCCGTAAGCGAATGGCGAGGGAGAGGAAGGAGCACCTCGCGCCGCCATGCATCCTCCAAATGAGGCTGGGTAATGTGTTTAACTTGTAAATAGTCCCCGTGACAGATCACAGGCCGTCCGGCGGCGGGGCGAGAAGCCGCAAACTCCGCCGTTCACCTTTTGCCGCCACATCTGTCCCGCTAATGGCCGCCACTTCTCGGGTTCTTGTTCCCAATTAGACAAGCGGGCGAGATTAGTTTACTGGGGTAAGCTCAGGCAAATGTGTTTGTGGATACTTAGCATGCGTTGCCATATTAGCATCCCAAAGACAAACTGGAGGGAATAGCTTTAAAATGGAAGACTGGGTTTGCTCTTAATGGTCTTTTGGCAAATAGTCTCAGCTTTGGAATTGTGTGTGTGTGTGTTCGCCATTCAGTCCTTCAGGGTTTGGCAAAGCGTGTTTCCTTGCGCCTGAATCCCACAGACGCTCGCTCTCTATTTTAACCGTGCAGGTGAATTGTTCATCGGGGCTTACGGGGACTGAAGTCGAAGCGTTTGTTCCAGCGGTGTAATCTACACATCAATTAGACTGCCAAGGTAATTAGCGCCTCACCGCCATACGAGTACCGGAGCACTCGCACACACACACACACACACACACACACACACACACACACACACACACACACACACACACACACACACACACACACACACACACACACGTCACTTTCAAGCTGCTGATCAAAAACAGCAGGATCGACAGGAACACAGGGACGCTGAACCCTGGGGTAAGTGTGTGTGTGTGTTCTGGTATTTCTACCCTTCTTGAGACATCAACAAGGAAAAGTACCTTCCATATGAGGAGGTGTGAACAAGTGAGGACATAAATCATGGTCCCAATACGGAAAACCATTGCATCTAATAGAGAATGTCTCATTTGCACCCCTGGTGGTGAAATGAGGGCGGTCCCAAAAAGGAGGGATTTTTTTTTCAAATTGACTGTGTGCCTGTTTTAAAAGCGCTGGTCAACATATGAAACAACAAGTGCGTGTAAAAATTTGAAGTGCTCCCCCCTCTGGCCAACATATGAAATAACAAGTGTGTGTAAGAAATTGAAATGCACCCCCTTTGGCCAAAATTATTTAAAAAAAAAAATATATATATATATATATAATAAAATATATATATAATAATAATATATAATAATAATGAAGAGTAAAAACCAATTACAAACTTTTTTCCCCATGAATTTCTCATATTATTTCTGTTTCTTTAATATTGCGATATTTTCTCGGAAAATTATTCCTTTTTTTTAAATGTAAAATTATAACTTTTTAAGGCAAAATGGTGACATTTTTCATAAAATTCTGACTTTTATCACAATGTTGCCAATTTTTTGGTTGTTTTTGTAAAACGGTGAATTTTTTTGAGTAAATTAATGATTATTTTTATAATATTGCAAAAATTAAAAGGTTTTCTTAAAAAATTATGACTTTTGTCGAGTAAAATTACGACTCTGGATACATTTGCCAAAATGTTAACCTTTTCTTGTAAAATTGCGACTGTTATTGTGCAAAATTGCAACTTTTATCATAATATAATTTTGACTTGCCTTGACTAAAATGACGACTTTTATTATAACACTGCCAAAATTCTAAGTTTTTCTTGTAAAATTGTGACCTTTTTCTTGTGAAATTCCAACAAATTTTTCACAACTAGCTTTGTTTTATTAACATAGTATGTATATATTATTAATGTGGTAAATACAAATCTTTATATATCTAGAAAGGCTGGTCCTAAAGAGGTAGGCATTTTTCGAACGTCTCAAGAAGGTAAGAAATACAAGAATGTGTGTGTGTGTGTGTGTGTGTGTGTGTGTGTGTGTGCGTGTATGTTCTTGTATTTCTACCCTTCTTGAGACATCAACAAGGAAAAGTACGTTCCATATGAGGAGGTGTGAACAAGTGAGGACATAAATCATGGTCCCAATACGGAAAACCATTGCATCTAATAGAGAATGTCTCATTTGCACCCCTGGTGGTGAAATGAGGGCGGTCCCAAAAAGGAGGGATTTTTTTTCAAATTGACTGTGTGCCTGTTTTAAAAGCGCTGGTCAACATATGAAACAACAAGTGCGTGTAAAAATTTGAAGTGCTCCCCCCTCTGGCCAACATATGAAATAACAAGTGTGTGTAAGAATTTGAAATGCACCCCCTTTGGCCAAAATTATTTAAAAAAATAAAATATATACTTATATAGAGACATACTGTAATGACTTGAAGTAAATAATGAAGAGTAAAAACCAATTACAAACTTTTTTCCCCATGAATTTCTCATATTATTTCTGTTTCTTTAATATTGCGATATTTTCTCGGAAAATTATTCCTTTTTTTTTAATTGCAAAATTATTACTTTTTAAGGCAAAATGGTGACATTTGTCATAAAATTCTGACTTTTATCACAATGTTGCCAATTTTTTTGGTTGTTCTTGTAAAACGGTGAATTTTTTTGAGTAAATTAATGATTATTTTTATAATATTGCAAAAATGTAAACATTTTTTTTATAAAATTATGACTTTTGTCGAGTAAAATTACGACTCTTGATAAAATTGCCAAAATGTTAACCTTTTCCTGTAAAATTGCGACTGTTTTGTGCAAAATTGCAACTTTTATCATAATATAATTTTGACTTGCCTTGAGTAAAATGACGATTTTTATTATAATACTGCCAAAATTCTAAGTTTTTCTTGTAAAATTTTGACCTTTTTCTTGTGAAATTCCAACAAATTTTTCACAACTAGCTTTGTTTTATTAACATAGTATGTATGTATTATTAATGTGGTAAATACAAATCTTTATATATCTAGAAAGGCTGGTCCTAAAGAGGTAGGCATTTTTCGAACGTCTCAAGAAGGTAAAAAATACAAGAATGTGTGTGTGTGCGTGTGTGTGTGTGTGTGTGTGTGTGTGTAAGAAATCAAGCATTGCGTGTAACACAATGCCAATTGTATTATCAAGTCCTGTGGGAGAGAAAAGGAGGTTTTTTTGGGGGGCGATAATGCCATTTTTTGTGTATCGAAAAGTACCAAAATATTGGTATCGGGACAACCCTATGCTACTGTGTTTTAACGCTGGTCATTATGTTGGTACTTGCTAAAAAAAAGTTGGACAACCACTTATAGTTATAGTTATTTGAATGACTCTCACCATAATATGTTACGTTAACATACCAGTTGGTTATTTATGCCTCATATAACGTACACTTATTCAGCCTGTTGTTCACTATTCTTGATTTATTTTAAATTGCCTTTCAAATGTCTATTCTTGCTGTTGGCTTTTATCAATTACATTTCCCCCAAAAAATGCGACTTATACTCCAGTGCGACTTATATATGTTTTTTTCCTTCTTTATTGTGCATTTTCGGGCAGTGCGACTTATACTCCGGAGCGACTTATACTCCGAAAAATACGGTAATTTCGGCGGTTCTTGAACTCACCATAGTGTGGAGTGTGACGCAACAGTTTGTTTACATGTGAAATCTTCCACTCCTTCTTTGTCTCATTTTGTCTACCAAATGTTTTATACTGTGTGTGAATACAAAAAAAAGTTATTGACTTGTTGGAGTGCTAATCAGGCATGTTTGGTCAGTGCATGACTGCAAGCTAATAAATGCAAACAAGCTTTTTAGGCTAGCTGTATGTACATATTGCATATACCGTATTTTTCGGACTATAAGTCGCAGTTTTTTTTCATAGTTTGGCCGGGGGGTGCGACTTATACTCAGGAGCGACTTGTGTGTGAAATGATTAACACATTAGCGTAAAATATCAAATAATATTATTGATCTCATTCACGTAAGAGACTAGACGTATAATATTTCATGGGATTTAGCGATTAGGAGTGAGAGATTGTTTGGTAAACGTATAGCATGTTCTATATGTTATAGTTATTTGAATGACTCTTACCATAATATGTTACGTTAACATACCAGTTGGTTATTTATGCCTCATATAACGTACACTTATTCAGCCTGTTGTTCACTATTCTTCATTTATTTTAAATTGCCTTTCAAATGTCTATTCTTGCTGTTGGCTTTTATCAAATACATTTCCCCAAAAAATGCGACTTATACTCCAGTGCGACTTATATCTGTTTTTTTCCTTCTTTATTATGCATTTTCGGCCGGTGCGACTTATACTACGGAGCGACTTATACTCCGAAAAATACGGTAATTTCGGCGGTTCTTGAACTCACCATAGTGTGGAGTGTGACGCAACAGTTTGTTTACATGTGAAATCTTCCACTCCTTCTTTGTCTCATTTTGTCTACCAAATGTTTTATACTGTGTGTGAATACAAAAAAAAGTTATTGACTTGTTGGAGTGCTAATCAGGCATGTTTGGTCAGTGCATGACTGCAGGCTAATAAATGCAAACAAGCTTTTTAGGCTAGCTGTATGTACATATTGCATATACCGTATTTTTCGGACTATAAGTCGCAGTTTTTTTTCATAGTTTGGCCGGGGGGTGCGACTTATACTCAGGAGCGACTTATGTGTGAAATGATTAACACATTATAATATTATTGATCTCATTCACGTAAGAGACTAGACGTATAAGATTTCATGGGATTTAGTGATTAGGAGTGAGAGATTGTTTGGTAAACGTATAGCATGTTCTATATGTTATAGTTATTTGAATGACTCTTACCATAATATGTTACGTTAACATACCAGTTGGTTATTTATGCCTCATATAACGTACACTTATTCAGCCTGTTGTTCACTATTCTTCATTTATTTTAAATTGCCTTTCAAATGTCTATTCTTGCTGTTGGCTTTTATCAAATACATTTCCCCAAAAAATGCGACTTATACTCCAGTGCGACTTATATATGTTTTTTTCCTTCTTTATTATGCATTTTCGGCCAGAGCGACTTATACTCCGAAAAATACGGTAATTTCGGCGGTTCTTGAACTCACCATAGTGTGGAGTGTGACGCAACAGTTTGTTTACATGTGAAATCTTCCACTCCTTCTTTGTCTCATTTTGTCCACCAAATGTTTTATACTGTGTGTGAATACAAAAAAAAAGTGTGTTTTGTTGATGTTATTGACTTGTTGGAGTGCTAATCAGGCATGTTTGGTCAGTGCATGACTGCAAGATAATAAATGCAAACAAGCTATTTAGGCTAGCTGTATGTACATATTGCATATACCGTATTTTTTCGGACTATAAGTCGCAGTTTTTTCCGAAAAATACAGGTACATGGTTGAATATTTGCGCCGGAAAACTGTCCTTGCAGCTTGAGCTTGTTGCCGGATGGTAGGAAGTCCAGGTCTGATGTGCGGCGATCAAACAGGAGCATCATGTCCACGGCCCCGACCTTAAACATGCATGTGGTTCTGGCCGTCTCATTAAGGCGGACTCAAAGAGCCCCAGGTGTCCCGCCTCCTCTGTCATACCAAAGTGTCATTAAAAGTGTACTTTCTGCCCTCCTGCAGCTAGAAGGGAAAAGGCAGGTGCATGATGGGGGGAAGGTTGGAAGGGAAGGAAAAAAGCCTCTGACTATTTCCTCCCACTCACTCATGGAAGGCTCTGGGGGCCCACAGGCCGTGGCGTTTGCTTCTCCACGCCGTTTATAGAGCTGGTGAGAGAGGTTAAGTCGTGTCACATCGCCGCCGGCTCGCACCTGACGCACCTTCCCGCTGGCGGACGCGCATACGCGCACAGCGGCGTTATTAAAGCGGCAAAATTTCTGCAGAAATCAATCTCATTTGCATCGTCGAAAATTCCCTCCAGTGCGGACAATGTGTCGGTGCATTGTTATCCGGAAAATTCCCCCCACAAACGTGGCCTTCGCCATTAAGTACTCTCTGCTGCTAACGACGGGCTAATGCTAAACGCTAATGCCTTGTTGCCGGGGAGCTAATTGGGAGGTTGGTAACCGAGTCAGAGAAGGGTCCAGACCACCACGAGTGTGTGTGTGTGTGTGTGTCTTGGAGGGGGAATAACAGATGTGATTTTACAGTCTCATTAGCATGTGAATGAGGCCTCAGGCCGGCGGCTTGGCTCAGCCCAAACTAGAGAAGGGACAGAGGATCCCTGCCTACCCTCATGTGGCCCCTCACCTGGAAACTTGCCCCCCATTTCACCACCCTTGCTGGTTCATTATGTCTAATATCTTTAGTCCATCTGAGGTCGCTGTGTGATATCACCATCCCAAAAACACACACACACACATTCTTGTATTTCTTACCTTCTTGAGACCTGGGAAAAATGCCTACCTCTTTCTAGATATATATACATATTTTTATTTACAGCATTAATAATATATACATACTATGCAAATATAAACAAGCTTGTTGTGAAAAATTAGTTGGAATTTTACAAGAAATACTTTGAATTTTGGCAGTATTATAATAAAGGTCGTCATTTTACTCAACGCAAGTCAAAATGTTACAAGAAAAACCGAACATTTGCGCAATATTATGATAAAAGTTGGAATTTTACTCAATAACGGTCGCAATTTTACAAGAAAAGCTTAAAATGTTGGCAATCTTTTGTAAAGAGTCGTGATTGTACTCGACAAAAGTCACCATTTTAGAAGAAAACTTTAACATTTTGGCAATATTATAACAATAATCTGAATTTTACTTGCCAAAATGATGACAAAAGTCATAATTTTACTCCAAAAAATGTCACTATTTTACAAGGACAATAAAAGTCTGAATTTTATATGACAAATGTCACCCATTCGCATTAAAAAGTAATCATTTGACATAAAAAAAGATAATAATTTTATGAGAAAATATTGCAATATTACAGAAACAGAAATACGAGAAATTGTTCCCAATTTTATAAGAAAAAAATTGACCTAAAAAAAAAGTCGTAATTTTACTCGACAAAAGTCACAATTTTATAAGAAAACTTTAACAATATTGCAATAATAATCGGAATTTTACTTGGCAAAATGATGACAAAAGTCATAATTTTACTCCAAAAAAATTTCACTGTTTTACAAGAACGACGGAAAAAAAAATGGCAATATTGTGATAAAAATCCGAATTTTATATGATGAATGTCACCCTTTTGCATTAAAAAGTAATAATTTCACGAGAAAATATTGCAATATTACAGAAACAGAAAAAATATGAGAAATTGTTCCCAATTTTATAAGAAAAAAATTGACCTAAAAAAAAGTCGTAATTTTACTCGACAAAAGTCACAATTTTATAAGAAAACTTTAACATTTTGGCAATATTACAATAATAATCGGAATTTTATATGACAAATGTCACCCTTTTGCATTAAAAAGTAATCATTTGACATAAAAAAAAGTAATAATTTTTATGAGAAAATATTGCAATATTACAGAAACAGAAATACGAGAAATTGTTCCCAATTTTATAAGAAAAAAAATGACCTAAAAAAAAGAGTCGTAATTTTACTCGACAAAAGTCACAATTTTAGAAGAAAACTTTAACATTTTGGCAATATTACAATAATAATCTGAATTTTACTCGGCAAAATGATGACAAAAGTCATAATTTTAGTCCAAAATATTTCACTTTTTTACAAGAACAATAAAAGTCTGAATTTTATATGACAAATGTCACCCTTTTGCATTAAAAAGTAATCATTTGACATAAAAAAGTAATCATTTTACGAGAAAATATTGCAATATTACAGAAACAGAAAGAATACAAGAAATTGTTCCCAATTTTATCAGAAAAAAATTTACCTAAAAAAAAGAGTCGTAATATTACTCGACAAAAGTCATAAGAAAACTTTAACATTTTGGCAATATTATAATAATAATTGGAATTTTACTTGCCAAAATGATGACAAAAGTCATAATTTTACTCCAAAAAATGTCACTATTTTACAAAAACAAAAAAAGTCTGAATTTTATATGACAAATGTCACCCTTTCGCATTACAAATTAATCATTTGACATAAAAAAGTAATCATTTTACGAGAACATATTGCAATATTACAGAAACACAAAGAATACGAAAAATTGTTCCCAATTTTATAAGAAAAAAATTGACCTAAAAAAAAGAGTTGTAATTTTACTCGACAAAAGTCACAATTTTATAAGAAAACTTTAACATTTTGGCAATATTACAATAATAATCGGAATTTTACTCGGCAAAATGATGACAAAAGTCATAATTTTACTCCCAAAAATTTCACTGTTTTACAAGAACAATAAAAGTCTGAATTTTATATTACAAATGTCACCGTTTTGCATTAAAAAGTAATCATTTGACATAAAAAAAGTAATATTTTTTATGAGAGAATGTTGCAATATTACAGAAACAGAAAGAAAACGAGAAATTGTTCCCAATTTTATAAGAAAAAAATTGACCTAAAAAAAAGTCGTAATTTTACTCGACAAAAGTCACAATTTTATAAGAAAACTTTAACATTTTGGCAATATTACAATAATAATCGGAATTTTACTCGGCAAAATGATGACAAAAGTCATAATTTTACTCCAAAAAAATTCACTGTTTTACAAGAACAATAAAAGTCTGAATTTTATATGACAAATGTCACCCTTTTGCATCAAAAAGTAATCATTTGACATAAAAAAAAAGTAATAATTTTTATGAGAAAATATTGCAATATTACAGAAACAGAAAGAATACGAGAAATTGTTCCCAATTTTATAAAAAAAAAAAAATTGACCTAAAAAAAAAGTCGTAATTTTACTCGACAAAAGTCACAATTTTATAAGAAAACTTTAACATTTTGGCAATATTACAATAATAATCGGAATTTTATTCGGCAAAATGATGACAAAAGTCATAATTTTACTCCAAAAAATCTCACTGTTTTACAAGAACGACGAAAAAAAAATGGCAATATTGTGATAAAAGTCAGAATTTTATATGACAAATGTCACCGTTTTGCATTAAAAAGTAATCATTTTACGAGAAAATATTGCAATATTACAGAAACAGAAAGAATACGAGAAATTGTTCCCAATTTTATAAGAAAAAAATTGACCTTAAAAAAAAAGTCGTAATTTTGCTCGACAAAAGTCACAATTTTAGAAGAAAACTTTAACATTTTGGCAATAGTACAATAATAATCGGAATTTTATATGACAAATGTCACCCTTTCGCATTAAAAAGTAATCATTTGACATAAAAAAAAAGTAATAATTTTATGAGAAAATATTGCAATATTACAGAAACAGAAAGAATACGAGAAATTGTTCCCAATTTTATAAGAAAAAAATTGGCCTAAAAAAAAGTCGTAAGTTTACTCGACAAAAGTCACAATTTTATAAGAAAACTTTAACATTTTGGCAATATTACAACAATAATCGGAATTTTACTCGGCAAAATGATGACAAAAGTCATAATTTTAGTTAAAAAAATGTCATTGTTTTACAAGAACAATAAAAGTCTGAATTTTATATGACAAATGTCACCCTTTTGCATTAAAAAGTAATCATTTGACATAAAAAAAGAAGTAATAATTTTTATGAGAAAATGTTGCAATATTACAGAACCAGAAAGAATACGAGAAATTGTTCCTAATTTTATAAGAAAAAAATTGACCTAAAAAAAAGTCGTAATTTTACTCGACAAAAGTCACAATTTTATAAGAAAACTTTAACATTTTGGCAATATTACAATAATAATCGGAATTTTACTCGGCAAAATGATGACAAAAGTCATAATTTTACTCCAAAAAATGACAAATGTCACCCTTTCGCATTAAAAAGTAATCATTTGACATAAAAAAAAAGTTATAATTTTTATTAGAAAATGTTGCAATATTACAGAAACAGAAAGAATACGAGAAATTGTTACCAATTTTATAAGAAAAAATTTTACCTAAAAAAAAGAGTCGTAATTTTACTCGACAAAAGTCACAATTTTATAAGAAAACTTTAACTTTTTGGCTATATTACAATAATAATCGGAATGTTACTTGCCAAAATTATGACAAAGGTCATAATTTTACTCCAAAAAATGTCACTATTTTACAAGAACAATAAAAGTCTGAATTTTATATGACAAATGTCACCCTTTTGCATTAAAAAGTAATCATTTGACATAAAAAAAGTAATAATTTTTATGAGAAAATATTGCAATATTACAGAAACAGATAGAATACGAGAAATTATTCCCAATTTTATAAGAAAAAAATTTACCTAAAAAAAGAGTCGTAATTTTACTCGACAAAAGTCACAATTTTATAAGAAAACTTTAACATTTTGGCAATATTGCAATAATAATCGGAATTTTACTCGGCAAAATGATGACAAAAGTCATAATTTTACTCCAAAAAATGTCACTATTTTACAAGAACAATAAAAGTCTGAATTTTATATGACAAATGTCACCCTTTTGCATTAAAAAGTAAACATTTGACATAAAAAAAAGTAATAATTTTTATGAGAAAATGTTGCAATATTACAGAAACAGAAAGAATACGAGAAATTGTTCCCAATTTTATAAGAAAAAAATTGACCTAAAAAAAAGAGTCGTAATTTTACTCGACAAAAGTCACCATTTTAGAATAAAACTTTAACATTTTGGCAATATTACAATAATAATCTGAATTTTACTCGGCAAAATGATGACAAAAGTCATAATTTTAGTCCAAAATATTTCACTTTTTTACAAGAACAATAAAAGTCTGAATTTTATATGACAAATGTCACCCTTTTGCATTAAAAAGTAATCATTTGACATAAAAAAGTAATCATTTTACGAGAAAATATTGCAATATTACAGAAACAGAAAGAATACAAGAAATTGTTCCCAATTTTATCAGAAAAAAATTTACCTAAAAAAAAGAGTCGTAATATTACTCGACAAAAGTCATAAGAAAACTTTAACATTTTGGCAATATTATAATAATAATTGGAATTTTACTTGCCAAAATGATGACAAAAGTCATAATTTTACTCCAAAAAATGTCACTATTTTACAAAAACAAAAAAAGTCTGAATTTTATATGACAAATGTCACCCTTTCGCATTACAAATTAATCATTTGACATAAAAAAGTAATCATTTTACGAGAACATATTGCAATATTACAGAAACACAAAGAATACGAGAAATTGTTCCTAATTTTATAAGAAAAAAATTGACCTAAAAAAAAGTCGTAATTTTACTCGACAAAAGTCACAATTTTATAAGAAAACTTTAACATTTTGGCAATATTACAATAATAATCGGAATTTTACTCGGCAAAATGATGACAAAAGTCATAATTTTACTCCAAAAAATTTCACTATTTTACAAGAACAATAAAAGTCTGAATTTTATATGACAAATGTCACCCTTTTGCATTAAAAAGTAATCATTTGACATAAAAAAAAGTAATACTTTTTATGAGAAAATATTGCAATATTACAGAAACACAAAGAATACAAGAAATTGTCCCCAATTTTATAAGAAAAAAATTGACCTCAAAAAAAAGTTGTAATTTTACTCGACAAAAGTCACAATTTTATAAGAAAACTTTAACATTTTGGCAATATTGCAATAATAATCGGAATTTTACTTGGCAAAATGATGACAAAAGTCATAATTTTACTCCAAAAAAATGTCACTGTTTTACAAGAACGACGGGAAAAAAATGGCAATATTGTGATAAAAGTCCGAATTTTATATGACAAATGTCACCCTTTTGCATTAAAAAGTAACAATTTCACGAGAAAATATTGCAATATTACAGAAACAGAAAAAATATGAGAAATTGTTCCCAATTTTGTTAGAAAAAAAATCGACACATTTTAAGAAAAAGACTGCTTTCCGTAATTTTTTTTTTTTTTTTTTAAATATTTGTTTGTAATTGGCTTTTAATCTTCATTTACTTCAAGTTATTACAGTACAGTACATATTAATGTTATTGTATTTATTCATTTTGGCCAAAGGCGGTGCATTTCAATTTCTTACGCACACTTGTTATTTCGTATGTTAACCTTTTAAAACCGACACACCCTCCTTTTTGGGACCACCATAATTTTGATAGATTTCACTACTAGGGGTGCAAACGAGACATTGTCTATTAGATGCAATGTTATTGGGACCATGATTTATGTCATCACTTGTTCACACCTCCTCATATGGAAGATACTTTTCCTTGTCGATGTCTCAAAAAGGGCATAAATACATGAACACACACACACACCCACACACACACATGCATGCACCGATCGACCTTTCAACAGCTGGTGACGAGCATCAGAGTTTAATGGGAGCGAGCGCCCAATGTTATTTTTTCTCATCATTGTCATCTGCAGTGGTAGAAAATTGACTGTGGTAGTAACAAAATAAAAAAAAAAAGTGGCCTCTAGCTCCGCTCAAAGCCACAGGAGGAGTGGAGAGGAAAGTTGTTTGTAGAGCTCAGGTACTGTTTACGCAAAGATAAGAAGTGGCCGCGGCCTTGTGGCGTCATGCAGGAATGCACGGCGGCCTTGGTCGAACTAGCGCTTTTGGGAAAAAAGGCGAAGGATGGTTGAAGACATTATTGCAGCGGGAATTAGGGTTAGGGTTAGGGTTAGGGTTAGGGTTAGATGGACTTCAAGCTGCCGTTAATTCTCACAAAACGAATGTGTAACGCGAGCGAGAAGCTGGTGTTGTGTGTGTGTTGCTGCATCAAATGCATACTTGCCAACCTTGAGACCTCCGATTTCGGGAGGTGGGGGGTGGGGGCAGGGGGGTGGTCGGGGGTGGGGCGGGGGGCGTGGTTGGGGGCGTGGTTAAGATATATATATATATATATATATAAGAAATACTTGACTTTCAGTGAATTCTAGCTATATATATATATATATATATATATATATATATATATATATATATATATATATATATATATATATATATATATATATATATATATGTATGTGTGGGAAAAAAAATCACAAGACTATTTCATCTCTACAGGCCTGTTTCATGAGGGGTTCCCTCAATCATCAGGAGATTTTAATGGGAGCATTCACATACCATGGTTTATATAGGGCACAGAGTGGGTGGGTACAGGCTGGCGTAGGGGCGTGGTGATTGGCTCATGTGTTACCTAGGAGGTGTTTCCGTCTGTGGCGGCATGCTGATACAATTTCGCTGCGCTTGTTGAGGGATGACAGGTCTGGACGGTATATAATAAACAGTTTCTCTTTCAAGCATAGGTTGCATCTTTTATTACCACTATTGTAAGGTGTGCTGGATGCAAGAATTTGCCATGTTATTGAATATTCAACATTATTGTCTTTGAGGTCCCAAATGTGTTTGCTGAGTTCTGTGGTATTCCGCAGGTTTTGGTTCCTGAAAGAAGCCTTGTGATTGTTGCATCTGGTTTTGAATTCTCCCTCGGTTAATCCTACATATGTGTCGGATGTGTTAATGTCCTTGCGTGTTACCTTAGATTGGTAAACAACTGATGTTTGTAAGCACCCCCCGTTGAGAGGGCAATCAGGTTTCTTGCGGCAGTTGCAGCCTTTGTTGGTTTTGGGGTCGCTCTGTCCGGGGGCCGACGGCTCATTTGCAATTGTTTTGTTGTGGTTTGAGATAATTTGTCGTATATTGTTCATACAGCTGTAGCTCAATTTAATGTTGTTCTTGTTGAATACTTTTCTTAGGGTGTTGCCTTTGGGGAAGTGTTTGTCAATCAGACTGAGGAATTTGTGGCCAATGTTAGTTGAGACGTTTTTGCTGTATGGGGGGTTGTACCAGATGATGTTGTTTCGTTTCCTGTTCTTTTTTGGTTGGTTTCCTGGCGTGGGTTCATAGGTGAGGGTGAAATTGTAACCGCTTTCATCAAGGGCTTTTTGGTAGGGGGGGGTTGCTTGGTCAAATTCAGCTTTGCTAGATGACAGCATCGATAGCCTTTTATTAATTCCGGTAGGTATTCTTTTCGTGGTGGTGGGTGGGTGGTTGCTGTCATGGTGCACGTATTGGAGTGTTGTGTTGGATTTCGTGAATGGTTGGTAGCTGTTATTTCTCAGGTTGAAAGTGACGTCGAGGAAGTTGACGGTTTGCTTGTTGGCTTCAATCGTATATATATATATATATATATATATATATATATATATATATATATATATATATATATATATATATATATATATATATAAATAAAATAAATACTTGAATTTCAGGTGCAGCCCACACCTATCAGTTTATGGTTTGCATAAAGGCTAACTTGTTATTTCCCTTCGTAATCTCTGCCTACTGAGCCTATGGTGCTGTTAAGTTATTGTGGCTCAATTTGCCTTATTTTTTTTTACGTTAATGTATTATTATTTAATATATATTATTGTTTTAGTTGCTTAAGAGATATTCCTGGCTCTAAAGTTGCTCATTGCTATTTTTATGTTTTTGTGCATTATTTGTTGCCGTCATCATTAAACGAACAATTGAGTAATACATCTCTGAAGTAACAGTACTCTTACTTGAGTACAATTTCTGGGTATTCTACCCACCTCTGGTTGTGTGTGTGTGTGTTGCTGTATCAAATGAAGCTGGTGTTGTGTGTGTGTGTGTGTGTGTGTGTTGCTGTATCAAATGCTGGCACGAGCACATAATTACAGCCCAGGTTCTGCTGATGAACAAAAAAAAGTACAGTAATCTGTCCCGGCAGTGCAATATGTTACCGGAGCTTTCTAATTAATCATACAGGGAGCTTAATACATTTACAATATCACATTGCTGCAAAACTGTATGTAGATTTATTAAAGCTTTTAATCAGTCTTGGCAAAAATTAATTTCTCAATGATTGCTTATGTTCAAATTTGCATGTACTTATGGCAAGTCATTTATTTTTATAGATTCTTTCCCTGGGAATGAAGAATGACAGCTTTTCTATTCTCTCCCTTTTTTTTTCTCCATTTTATTTCATTTGTAGATTTTGCCAATATTTTTGTTATATTTGCTTATCCTCCGATTTGATGCAATCAGAATCAGAATCAGAATCAGAATCAGCTTTATTGTCATTACGCAAGGTAACGAGATTGAGGCCATTCCATACAGTGCGATGTGAGCATGCTAGAAAAACAATGTGCAAATATATAGAAATATAAAAAATGTAGAAGTGCAATGAATATGGTGTGAAATGAATATATACATGAAAAAAACAAAACAAAAACAGGGTGGTTGGTGGAATGGGTTATTGCACCGAAGAGAAGGCAGTTATGAGGGACAATGGGGCAGTCCGTTCAGGATGGTTATGGCCCTGGGGAAGAAGCTGTTCTTTAGCCTGTTTGTTTTGGTTTTAATGCACCTGTAGCGCTTCCCAGAGGGCAGCAGGTGGAACAGGTCAGAGCCAGGGTGGGTGCTGTCCTTGATGATGGCACTGGCTCTGTTGAGGCAGCGGGAGGTGTAGATGTCCGTCAGAGAGGGGAGAGGGCGGCCGATGATCTTCTGAGCCGTCTTGACCACTCTTTGCAGCCTCTCCCTGTCTGCTGCAGTGCAGCTGCCGTACCATACCGTAATACAGTAGGTCAGCAGGCTCTCGATGGACAATCACCTGTATCGGACTATTAGACGGAGCTCTAAGTAGGATGCAATGCAAACTCCGCACCGCTGCAAACATGATAAGCAGGTTGTTGGAGCATCATTTTGGCGACGGTTGGATCACGTCGGATGGTGCAGACGTCCCTAATGATGTGACTCCCTGACACCTGACCGCCATGGTTGGTTAGTTCAACCCAGAAATTGCTGAATACACCTTTTTTGCTATTGAGACAAGACAATTAAAATCCAAATGTAACAATAACAGTCCCTGGTCACGTCCCTGCGATGTCAACACACACACACACACACACATGTCCACACACACACACTGGCGAGGAAAAGCATGATTCATCAAACGCACAAGAGTCGAAGCAGATGTGTTATCAGGGTGGCTTGAGTGCTGCAAGGCTACACTCGCTCTCCTGGGGCGCAGACACACACACACACACACACACACACACACCCAGCCAGGTTTTATACTAAACATGATAAGAGAGGGCGGCGGCCATCAATTTGGCTCCCCCTCAACCTGATCCGAGGCCGCGTCAGCAGATTCCGCCAGATTCCAGTGTGTGTTTTTACAAGCGTGCTCCATTTAGAAATATGCCCTGCGTGTCCCCGTGTCAGCTCCTAAATGTAGGTGTGTGTGTGTGTGTGTGTGTGTGTGTGATGTATGCATGTCAGCTCCTAAATGTAGGTGTGTGTGTGATGTATGCATGGACTCACGCTGCCACGTCACTGGGTGCATTTGGAAATAGGGTCGAGGAGATAAAGACTGTCCGGTTTTTGTTATGTTCTGTTAGTTTAACTCCAATAGTTCCTTTTGTTTGTGCACTCTTGTTTGTTTTAGTTGCCACGGTGGCATATGATTTTCACCTGCCGCTGGTGTTCGGACGCTCACCTGGCTCTAATCAAGAGACTATTTAAACCAGTCGGGCTGGCGTCATTTCTCCTTTCAGGTCTGCACTGCAAAAAGTCAGTGTTGAAAAACAAGAGAAAAAAATACAAATATTTTATTTGAACTAAGCAAAATTGTTTGCCAATAGAACAAGAAAATTTGGCTTGTCAAGACTTTCCAAAACAAGTAAAAATAGCTAACCTCAATGAACCCAAAAATACCTTATCCATCCATCCATCCATCCATCTTCTTCCGCTTATCCGAGGTCGGGTCGCGGGGGCAGCAGCTTAAGCAGGGAAGCCCAGACTTCCCTCTCCCCAGCCACTTCGTCCAGCTCCTCCCGGGGGATCCCGAGGCGTTCCCAGGCCAGCCGGGAGACATAGTCTTCCCAACGTGTCCTGGTTCTTCCCCGTGGCCTCCTACCGGTCGGACGTGCCCGAAACACCTTCCTAGGGAGGCGTTCGGGTGGCATCCTGACCAGATGCCCGAACCACCTCATCTGGCTCCTCTCGATGTGGAGGAGCAGCGGTTTTACTTTGAGCTCCCCCCGAATGACAGAGCTTCTCACCCTATCTCTAAGGGAGAGCCCCGCCACTCGGCGGAGGAAACTCATTTCGGCCGCTTGTACCCGTGATCTTGTCCTTTCGGTCATGACCCAAAGCTCATGACCATAGGTGAGGATGGGAACGTAGATCGACCGGTAAATCGAGAGCTTTGCCTTCCGGCTCAGCTCCTTCTTCACCACAACGGATCGATACAGCGTCCGCATTACTGAAGACGCCGCACCGATCCGCCTGTCGATCTCACGATCCACTCTTCCCCCACTCGTGAACAAGACTCCGAGGTACTTGAACTCCTCCACTTGGGGCAAGATCTCCTCCCCAACCCGGAAATGGCACGCCACCCTTTTCCGGGAGAGAACCATGGACTCGGACTTGGACGTGCTGATTCCCATCCCAGTCGCTTCACACTCGGCTGCGAACCGATCCAGTGAGAGCTGAAGATCTTGGCCGGAGGAAGCCATCAGGACCACATCATCTGCAAATAGCAGAGACCTAATCCTGCAGCCACCAAACCAGATCCCCTCAACGCCTTGACTGCGCCTAGAAATTCTGTCCATAAAGGTTATGAACAGAATCGGTGACAAAGGGAAGCCTTGGCGGAGTCCAACCCTCACTGGAAACGTGTCCGACTTACTACCGGCAATGCGGACCAAGCTCTGGCACTGATCATACAGGGAGCGGACTGCCACAATCAGACAGTCCGATACCCCATACTCTCTGAGCACTCCCCGCAGGACTTCCCGGGGTACACGGTCGAATGCCTTCTCCAAGTCCACAAAGCACATGTAGACTGGTTGCGCAAACTCCCATACACCCTCAAGGACCCTGCCGAGAGTATAGTATAGTATAAAATACCTTAAAATAAGTATATTCTCACTAATAACAAGTGCACTTTTCATGGTGGAAAAAAAAATATGAGACATTTTTGCTCAATATATTGAAAAATATTCTTAAATGAAGTAAATGCTAGTGCCATTATCTTGACATAATTTCTTGAAACCAGCAAACTTATACTAAAAACTAACTTATTGTTCTTCGGCAAAAAGTCAGTGTTCAAAAACAGGAAAAAAAATACGAAAATTAGGGGTATTTTATTTGAACTAAGCCAAATTATCTGCCAATAGAACAAGAAAATTTGGCTTGTCAAGACTTTCCAAAACAAGTAAAATTAGCTAACCTCAATGAACCCCAAAATAGCTTAAAATAAGTATATTCTCACTAATAACAAGTGCACTTTTCTTGGTAGAAAAAAAAAGAGACTTTTTTGCTCAATATGTTGAAAAATATTCTTAAATTAGTTAAATGCTAGTGCCATTATCTTGACATAATGATATGTACTCAGCATTACATTTTTTGAAATCAGCAAAATTATACTAAAAACGAATTTATTGTTCTTAATGGAAAGTCAACAAGGCAACATCTTGTTACTCTCGGCATCTCCTAGCCGCTCAGGCAAATCATATTGTCTAAAAATGCATTTTTCCATGGATAACATGACATCATCGCGCCAAGTGCTATTAGGATAAAAAACACAGTCTTTTTGCCTTAAAGTTTCAATGTGTACTTAAGGGAACATCATTGAAATCTAGTTTTCTGCATGCAACATAACCTTTATCATCCACATTGAATTTGCACTTTTAGCATTTGTGCATTAATAATTATTTAAAAGAATATTTAAAAAATGCACCACCGCTCTCATGTACCCTCAATTGCAGCGCCTTTGCGGCAACTATGCCCGCATTATTCCCATTATTCAATATGGTCTGAATATTATTTATTTTTATCATTTATACTCATTTGACGAGGTTTAGTAGATCAGCTTTGCGTGTACTATCAAGTTTGCATGTGTTTTAGTACACGCTAGTGTTGTATCCATACCAATATTTTGGTACCGGTACTAAAATTATTTCGATACTTTTCGGTACTTTTGTAAATAAAGGGGACCACAAAAAAATTGCATTATTGGCTTTATTTCAACAAAAAATCTTAGGGTACATGAAACATATGTTTCTTATTGCAGTTAAGTCCTTAAATAAAATAGTGAACATACTAGACAACTTGTCTTTTAGTAGTAAGTAAACAAACAAAGACTCCTAATTAGTCTATGCAGTAACATATTGTGTCATTTATACACCTATTATTTTGCAGACTTTCCAAAACGAGTAAAATTAGCTAACTTCAATGAACCCAAAAATACCTTAAAATAAGTATATTCTCACTAATAACAAGTGCACTTTTCTCGATAAAAAAAAAATATATACCTTTTTGCTCAATATGTTGAAAAATATTCTTAAATGAAGTAAATGCTAGTGCCATTATCTTGACATAATGATATGTACTTGGCATTACATTTCTTGAAACCAGCAAACTTATACTAAAAACTAATTTATTGTTCTTAATGGAAAGGCAACATGGCAACATTTTGTTACTCTCGGGGTCTCCTAGCCGCTCAGGCAAATCATATTGTCTAAAAACGCATTTTTCCATGGATAACATGACATCATCGCGCCAAGTGCATGCTCTTTCAGTCAATTAGTGCGCATATATACGTGTATAATTTTTTTTAATTGTAATTTTGAAGAACTATGAACTGCATGAACTATTTCTGTTCAAAATTGTTTGAAATGTCACATGTTAAATGTTTAAATAAATAATAAAAGTCAATTTGGCTGTCATCTGTTTTAAGTATGAGACATTTGTGTCAAAATCATGATTTTTTTTTTTCATGCTAGAAGTAAGAAATTATTACTTTTAAAAAGTAGTTATTTACACTCTAACATAAAATCTGCTTAGTGAGAAGAATTATCTTATCAGACAGAAAATAAGCAAATATCACCCTTATTTGAGATATTTAATATTTTTTAGATTTCAGTATTTGCAGTGCGAGTACGGTATTTGGATAAAACACAGTCTTTTTGCCTTAAAGTTTCAATGTGTATTTTCCTCAATTGCGGTAACTATGCCCGTGTATGTAAAGTTCCCAACATTCAATATGGTCGGGATTTTATTCATTTTGATCATTTATACTCATTTATTTGAGATATTTAATCTTATTTAGATTTCAGCTTTTGCAGTGTGATTCTATTGTTATGCCAGTTATTGGTTTCATGTCACAGTTTCATGTTGTGCGATGCCATAGTTCATGTTAGTTGTTTCATGCCACAGTAAGTCTATGTCTATAGTTCATGCTAAGTGTTAGCGTCTATGTTTCCTGCGTTAAGTTTTTTTTTTTGTTCTTTAGCCTCTCGTGCGAACGGCACGCTTTGCTTTTGTTTTAGTTCCTGTCTTTTGTGATGTTTAGGATTAATTAATTAATAAATATGTTCCTACCTTCAAGTCCTGTCCGGAATAGTCTGTTTGCATCCTGGGAGAACAAACCTCGCAGTAAGCGTTATGACAAAGACGAGCGGAAGTCAGTTGTTTTGCATCTTCGAATCTTCTGTCATTTTCATTACTGCACATGAGTGTTGTCCCGATACCAATATTTCGGTACCGGTACCAAAATTACTTCGATACCTTTCGATACTTTTCTAACTAAAAGGGGACCACAAAAAATGTAATTATTGGCTTTATTCTAACAAACAATTTCAGGGTACATTAAACATATGTTTATTATTGTGAATTTTTTATATATTTTTATTTATTTATATAGCGCTTTTCTCTAGTGACTCAAAGCACTTTTACATAGTGAAACCTAATATCAAAGTTACATTTAAAGCAGTGTGGGTGGCACTGGGAGCAGGTGGGTAAAGTGCCTTGCCCGAGGACACAAGGCAATGACTAGGATGGCGTAAAGCCGGGATCGAACCTGGAACCCTCAAGTTGCTGGCACAAGCTATACAGTGTTTATTAAACACATATTTGCGTTGTTTTGAGTAAAAATGGTCCATTCCACTGAATCGGTCCCCATTTGCATCCCCAAGAAATAAAATATGTAAATAAACCGAACTACACATTATTGCAATACTATATTATTGCAAGTTTGTCCTTAAATAAAATAGTGAACATACTAGACAACTTGTCTTTTAGTAGTAAGTAAACAAACAAAGACTCCTAATTAGTCTATGCAGTAACATATTGTGTCATTTATACACCTATTATTTTGTCAAAATTATGAGGGACAAGCTGTAAAAAATCATAATTAATCCATTTGTTCATTTTCTGTTAATATCTGCTTATTTTCTGTTTTAACATTTTCTATCTACACTTACGTTAAAATGTAATAATCACTTATTCTTCTGTTGTTTGGATACTTTACTTTAGTTTTGGATGATACCACAAATTCGGGTATCGATCCGATACCAAGTAGTTACAGGATCATACATTGGTCATATTCAAAGCGCTCCTGTACTTGGTATCATTACAGTGGATGTTAGTTGTAGATCCACCAATGGCGTTTGTTTATATTTTGACGCCGGTGAGCTACGGTGTGTAGTGAAGCATGTTTAGCTATTCCTCGTCCTGCAGTGATTATGGTACTTGTAAGAAACTTACTAGGTATTTGTCGCCATGGAGACCGGGATTAGTGATTTAGAAGTAGCTACAACACTACAGACTGGGGCTGGATTTTAGCCACTAATGTTATAACTTCACCTTTATCGTTAGTTTTTAAGCCAAATTGCGTCCGTTCTCCCTTTTCTGTCTACACACTGTGTCTGCTTGTAAGTACTCTGTGATTGTGCGCTGCCGAACATGCTCCTCTGCTCGTAAAACCAGTGTTGGACTGGTACTTTTCAGAGGCGGTGTACCGTACAAGCCTACTGCACATATGATAATGCCAACTTCTTGTATCTGTGTGACCCGGATGTTCTCCTGGCCTAGAGAGTAAAAAAAAGAGGCTTTTATTGTGGCAGGAGCGTACTTCCTTTTCACGTGAGGCCTCCGTTTTTTCCAGCTTGGTGTTTTCTCACCGTGTGTACATTTGGTTAGTTACAGTAATTACGGGCCAATAAGGCGGGCGGAGGGAAGGGTAGACGAGGGGGGGGGGGGCTGTTTTTCCTCAGCTTTCACCGGTGAACATCTGCTGAGAGATTTGCATATTAATTAACCCACATTAACTCTAATTATTCTGGGAAATTATCAAATAAATTAAATTTTCTAATTTTAACCCCTTTCGCGCCGCAGCCTGACGCGTGTCAAGGTGCAGTCAGTAGGGGACTTACCTTCGCAGAGTCAAAGTAAAGGTTTGCCAAACCCGTCCCTCACCCTTCCTGCCCTGCCTGACCCATCCCACTCAAACCCATCCCACTCAAACCCATCCCACTCCGCTTGCGTTTACACTCCGCTGAGTTTGTACCATTGATTGCTCGCCCCCCCTTCTTTCCTCCTGTCACTCTCCCTGTCTCTTTTCAGGGTCTTTGTCTGCCCCCGACCGCCCTCTTTTCACCGACTCGGCCCCTCTTGTGGCATCAATGTGGCCCCTGTGTTCGGTCCGGCGTCATTCCCAGACAAGATAGCACCAAAATATCCAAATTTGTCTTTTTTTTGTCTCAGCTCTTGTCCAATTTAGGCCCCGTTTAAGGTTATCCAGGGTAAATCCCACCTAACCTTATCCGGATCCACACCCACACAATGGTCGTTTAAGACCCCCTGCCCCCCTCCGTCCGCCGGTGCAACACAACCTAGTATGCATAGGTGACGGCGTGGCACGGTTGCGAGAGTGGCCGTTGCCAGCAACCTGAGGGTTCCTGGTTCGATCCCCACCTTCTACCGACCTAGTCACGTCCGTTGTGTCCTTGAGTTGGGTGCTGGTTACCGTGCAACTGTCATAGGATGCCACCTGTGCAACAAATCCATCCATCAATCCATCTTCTTCCGATTATCTGAGGTCGGGGTCGCGGGGGCAGCAGCCTAAGCAGGGAAACCCAGACTTCCCTCCCCCCAGCCACTTGGTCCAGCTCTTCCCGGGGGATCTCGAGGCGTTCCCAGGCCAGCCGGGAGAGATAGTCTTCCCAACGTGTCCTGGGTCTTCCCCGTGGCCTCCTACCGGTCGGACGTGCCCGAAACACCTCCCTAGGGAGGCGTTTGGGTGGCATCCTGACCAGATGCCCGAACCACCTCATCTGGCTCCTCTCGATGTGGAGGAGCAGCGGCTTTACTTTGAGTTCCTCCAGGATGGCAGAGTTTCTCACCCTATCTCTAAGGGAGAGCCCCACCACCCGGCGGAGGAAACTCATTTTGGTCTTGTCCTTTCAGTCATAACCCAAAGCTCATGACCATAGGTGAGGATGGGAACGTAGATCGACCGGTAAATTGAGAGCTTTGCCTTCCGGCTCAGCTCCTTCTTCACCACAACAGATTGATACAGCGTCCGCATTACTGAAGACGCAGCATTGATCCGCCTGTCGATCTCACCATCCACTCTTCCCCCACTCATGAACAAGACCCCCGGATGAGTGAGCTTCTCACCCTATCTCTAAGGGAGAGACCCGCCATCTGGAGGAGGAAACTCATTTTGGCCGCTTGTACCCGTGATCTTGTCCTTTCGGTCATAACCCAAAGCTCATGACCATAGGTGAGGATGGGAACGTAGATCGACCGGTAAATTGAGAGCTTTGCCTTCCGGCTCAGCTCCTTCTCCATCACAACAGATTGATACTTACTTACTTACTTACTTAGTCCTCTTGCACTTCAGGGCGCGTAGAGCCGACCATAGCAACCAGGTCTCTCCATCTGGGTCTGTTGTGGGCAAGGTGTTGAGCTTGTGCCATAGTCACATTGCAGGCCTTAAGGTCCTGGGCTAATACATCCAGCCAGCGAGTCCTGGGGGCGCCTCTAGGGCGTCTCCAGCCAGCTCGCTGCGGGTTGAAGTCCAGGATTTTGCGCGTGGGGTGTTCCCCCGGCAGGCGGATGACATGGCCATACCAGCGCACTTGCCGTATTGCTGCGAGGCGAGAGGCTGGGAGCTGTTGGGTTAGCTCTCTTAGGGTCTTGTTGGTGACATGCTGGCTCCACGTGATGCCTTCTATCCTCCTGAGGGCTCTGGAATCAAAGCCATCTAGCCTGGCCGCCAGGATGTTATTCAGCGGCCATGTTTCCGAACCGTACAGCCGTATCCGGCTCTTAATAGAAGATTGATACAGCGTCCCCATTACTGAAGACGCCGCACCGATCCGCCTGTCGATCTCACCATCCACTCTTCCCTCACTCGTCAACAAGACCCCCGGATGACTGAGCTTCTCACCCTATCTCTAAGGGAGAGACCCGCCACCCGGCGGAGGAAACTCATACGGGCCGCTTGTACTCGTGATCTTGTCCTTTCGGTTATAACCCAAAGCTCATGACCATAGGTGAGGATGGGAACGTAGATCGACCGGTAAATTGAGAGCTTTGCCTTCCGGCTCAGCTCCTTCTTCACCACAACGGATCGATACAGCGTCCGCATTACTGAAGACGCCGCACCGATCCGCCTGTCGATCTCACGATCCACTCTTCCCTCACTCGTGAACAAGACCCCCGGATGACTGAGCTTCTCACCTTATCTCTAAGGGAGAGCCCCGCCACCCGGCGGAGGAAACTCATTTTGGTCTTGTCCTTTCAGTCACAACCCAAAGCTCATGACCATAGGTGAGGATGGGAACGTAGATCGACCGGTAAATTGAGAGCTTTGCCTTCCGGCTCAGCTCCTTCTTCACCACAACAGATTGATACAGCGTCCACATTACTGAAGACGCAGCACCGATCCGCCTGTCGATCTCACGATCCACTCTTCCCCCACTCATGAACAAGACCCCCCGGATGAGTGAGCTTCTCACCCTATCTCTAAGGGAGAGACCCGCCACCTGGCGGGGGAAATTCATTTTGGCCGCTTGTACTCGTGATCTTGTCCTTTTGGTCATAACCCAAAGCTCATGACCATAGGTGAGGATGGGAACGTAGATCGACCGGTAAATTGAGAGCTTTGCCTTCCGGCTCAGCTCCTTCTTCACCACAACAGATCGATACAGCGTCCGCATTACTGAAGACGCAGGATTGATCCTCCTGTCGATCTCACCATCCACTCTTCCCCCACTCATGAACAAGACCCCCGGATGAGTGAGCTTCTCACCCTATCTCTAAGGGAGAGACCCGCCACCCGGCGGAAGAAACTCATTTTGTCCGCTTGTACCCGTGATCTTGTCCTTTCGGTCATAACCCAAAGCTCATGACCATAGGTGAGGATGGGAACGTAGATCGACCGGTAAATTGAGAGCTTTGCCTTCCGGCTCAGCTCCTTCTTCACCACAACGGATTGATACAGCGTCCGCATTACTGAAGACGCAGCACCGATCCGCCTGTCGACCTCACGATCCACTCTTCCCTCACTAGGACAAGGACAAGATCACGGGTACAAGCGGCCCGAATGAGTTTCCTCCGCCGGGTGGCGGGTCTCTCCCTTAGAAATAGGGTGAGAAGCTCAGTCATCCGGTGGTCTTGTTCACGATTGTGAGATCGACAGGCGGATCGGTGCTGCGTCTTCAGTAATGCGGACGCTGTATCAATCTGTTGTGGTGAAGAAGGAGCTGAGCCTGAAGGCAAAGCTCTCAATTTACCGGTCGATCTACGTTCCCGTCCTCACCTATGGTCATGAGCTTTGGGTTATGACCGAAAGGACAAGATCACGGGTACAAGCGGCCAAAATTAGTTTCCTCCGCCGGGTGGCGGGTCTCTCCCTTAGAGATAGGGTGAGAAGCTCTGTCATCCGGGGGTCTTGTTCACGAGTGAGGGAAAAGTGGATGGTGAGATCGACAGGCGGATCGGTGCGGCGTCTTCAGTAATGCGGACGCTGTATCGATCCGTTGTGGTGAAGAAGGAGCTGAGCCGGAAGGCAAAGCTCTCAATTTACCGGTCGATCTACGTTCCCATCCTCACCTATGGTCATGAGCTTTGGGTTATGACCGAAAGGACAAGATCACGGGTACAAGCGGCCAAAATGAGTTTCCTCCGCCGGGTGGCGGGTCTCTCCCTTAGAGATAGGGTGAGAAGCTCACTCATCCGGGAGTCTTGTTCATGAGTGGGGGAAGAGTGGATGGTGAGATCGACAGGCGGATCGGTGCGGCGTCTTCAGTAATGCGGACGCTGTATCGATCTGTTGTGGTGAAGAAGGAGCTGAGCCGGAAGGCAAAGCTCTCAATTTACCGGTCGATCTACGTTCCCGTCCTCACCTATGGTCATGAGCTTTGGGTTATGACCGAAAGGACAAGATCACGGGTACAAGCGGCCAAAATTAGTTTCCTCCGCCGGGTGGCGGGTCTCTCCCTTAGAGATAGGGTGAGAAGCTCTGTCATCCGGGGGTCTTGTTCACGAGTGAGGGAAAAGTGGATGGTGAGATCGACAGGCGGATCGGTGCGGCGTCTTCAGTAATGCGGACGCTGTATCGATCCGTTGTGGTGAATAAGGAGCTGAGCCGGAAGGCAAAGCTCTCAATTTACCGGTCGATCTACGTTCCCATCCTCACCTATGGTCATGAGCTTTGGGTTATGACCGAAAGGACAAGATCACGGGTACAAGCGGCCAAAATGAGTTTCCTCCGCCGGGTGGCGGGTCTCTCCCTTAGAGATAGGGTGAGAAGCTCACTCATCCGGGAGTCTTGTTCATGAGTGGGGGAAGAGTGGATGGTGAGATCGACAGGCGGATCGGTGCGGCGTCTTCAGTAATGCGGACGCTGTATCGATCTGTTGTGGTGAAGAAGGAGCTGAGCCGGAAGGCAAAGCTCTCAATTTACCGGTCGATCTACGTTCCCGTCCTCACCTATGGTCATGAGCTTTGGGTTATGACCGAAAGGACAAGGACAAATCCAGCCGTTACCCGGCTTAGTGTAGACGTAGCTTTAATCAGAGAAAGTTGTAGTTTAGGATTGCTTTCGCCTTCAACAACAAATGGTAGTTGCTTTCCACCGCGGCTGAGGAATGGTGGCAGACAAAAGGTCACGGTAGAAATCCACTTGTGCCGGTTGTAGCCACGAGGCAGCGACCTCGCCTCCACCTTGGTGCCCTCCCCCCCCCACACACACACCAGGACCGCTACACCCCCCCGCCCCCATATCTTACTCTCAGCTATCCAGGTGATCCGCTCGGCTCACATTCATGAGACAGACAGCGAGCGCGAGCAGTTATCCTCCAATAGGGAGAATGTCCAGGCTCATTATCGGTGTAGGAGGCCAAGCGTGTCACCCGGAGCTAAGCCTGGACACTTGGCTAAAGAGTCAGCCGGAGTTAGCGTTACGGCGTGGGTGTTAGTCATTCCCTCCTCCCGGCCATCACCTCTTACCGCTGCCCCACGAGGAGGAGCGGTGCATGCTCCGTCTCTCCGTCTGGAAGTGCAGCCTCCTCGCGGCGCTGAATTTCTCCTCGGGATGCTTAAATGAATGCGATTATCATTGTTAGCGCCGCAGATAGCAGGTGCAGCACCTCTCAACCCGGCTCCTCGGGGGGGAGGGAGAACTACTCACCTGATGATGAAGCTTGCTGGTCTTTGGCCTGTAAAAGTCCCTCTTTGTCTGACTAGATTTTTTGCCTGTGCACTGCAAAAAGTCAGTGTTCAAAAACAAGAAAAAAACACACAAAAATGAGGGGTATTTTATTTGAACTAAGCAAAATTATCTGCCGATAGAACAAGAAAATTTGGCTTGTCAAGACTTTCCAAAACAAGTCAAATTAGCTAACCTCAATGAACCCAAAAATAGCTTAAAATAAGTATATTCTCACTAATAACAAGTGCAATATTTGCTAAATATGTTTAAAAATATTCTTAAATGAAGTAAATGCTAGTGCCATTATCTTGACAAAATGATATGCGCTCGGCATTACATTTCATGAAACCAGCAAACTTATACTAAAAACTAATTTATTGTTCTTAATGGAAAGGCAACAAGGCAAGCGCTTGTTACTCTCGGGGTCTCCTAGCCGCTCAGGCAAATCATATTGTCTAAAAATGCATTTTTCCATGGATAACATGACATCATCACGCCAAGTGCGTGCTCTTTCAGTCAATTAGTGCGCATATATACAGCCCGGCCCCCCGGCCAACATTATTTTAATTGTAATTCTGAGGAATTTACCTGAATGTGCATGAACTATTTCTGTTCAAAATTGTTAGAAATGTTAAATATTTGAATATTAACTGTCAGTTTACTGTACTGTGCCAACTGTACTACTATATGAGTACGTGTTTTCTATTGTTTCATTGAAAATAAAACAGCAAAGTCCATTTGGCTGTCATCTGTTTTAATTATGAGACACAATTGTGTCAAAATCATGATTTTTTTTTAATTTCATGCTTGAAATAAGAAATGATGACTTTAAAAAAGTAGTTTCATACTTGTGAGTGTTGATGACACAACTTTGCAACACTTGATATGCATGTTTTTGTCATGTCTGTGTAATCATGTTTTGTCTTAGTCATGTTTTGTTTAGTTATTGGACTCTTTAGTTTCTGGCTTTTCACTCCCTTGTCTTGTTTCCATGGTTACCCATTAGTTTCACCTGTTCCAAGTTTGGACTCATTGTGCACTCTTGTTTGTCACCATAGCAACCCATTAGTTTTCACCTGTCACGTCACGCACCTGTTTCACGTTTTGAGTCACGCACCTGTTTTCGTTAATCATGTCTGTAGTATTTAAGTTCATTGTTTTTCTGTTGTTCGTCCTGACGACAACTGTCATGACTTGGTCTTGGGTATTTGCTTTTCCGGGATGCAACGGAAAGTTGGCACGGGCGAGACGGGAATGAAGATACATGATTTATTAATATATAAAAAAAAAGTACAAACAAGCACAGTGGCGGAGAATAAACTATGAAACCAAAAGACTATAGCAAAAAAGTACAAACGAAAAAACACGCACAATGGCGGAGAATAAACTATGAAACCAAAAAGACTATAGCAAAAAAGTACAAACGAAAAAACACGCACAATGGCGGAGAACAAACTATGAAACCAAAAAGACTATAAACATGGAACAAAAACTTACTTGGCTTGGACAAAAATAGTTGCTTGAGGAATGGACATGGAAAGAATGGACAGAGCATAAATGTGGTGAGGTCGTCAAGACGAACAACAGAAAATGAATGAACTTAAATACTATGTCTTTCTGGTGACATCCCCACATTTATGCTCTGCACATTTCTGACTCTTTTTTCATGTCCATCGTTCACGCTGCTCCTTTTTGTCCATGCCAAGTAAGTTTTGTTTATTATTGCCACAGTTAGTGTTTTTTTTGTTGTTCATAGTTTTTGCCTTTGTGCAAGTGTTTGGTTTCATAGTTTGTTCTCCGCCATTGTGCGCGCCTTTTGTTTACTTCCTTGTTTTGTATTTATAGTGTTTAAATAAAAAATGTACCTTCATTCCCGTCTCGCCCGAGCCAACTTTCCGTTGCCTTCGAGAAAAACTAAACCCCAGGACCAAGTCATGACAGTTTTACTCAATATAGGTAATCAAATCTCAGCAACAAGCTGTAATATCTTACTGAGATCATTTAGGACCAAAACACTTAAAACAAGTAAAACACTCTAACATAAAATCTGCTTAGTGAGAGGAATTATCTTATCAGACAGAAAATAAGCAAATATCACCCTTATTTGAGATATTTCATCTTACTTAGATTTCAGTATTTGCAGTGTGAGAGTTTTGCATGCGAGTGAAGCATTAAGGAGCGGGACTGTCCAGGACCAGGCTGGCATTGTTAAGCTCAAACAATCATCAGGTTACCATCTGTGAGCAGATAATACCGCGTCACCTCTTTCTATTTCGGACTTATCAGGTCCGACCAGGTCCTCGCGCATTCTCTGCTCACGCTTAAAGTGATGGACGAGGCAAAAATACAGTGATGCCTACTGTACATTAGCTCGCGGCTAACGTCCGTCGGGAGTGTTTTAACCACTTCTAAATCACTAATCTTCGCCTCCAGGGCGACAAATAAAGTACGGTTCTTACAAGTACATTATCACTGCAGGTTGAGGAATAGCTAAACAGGCTTCACTATGTATGTCATGTAAATGCAAACAAACAGTAAGTCTCAAGTCTTTGCCCTCAAGTCTCGAGTCAAGTCCCGAGTCAAGTCCAAAGTCAAGACTGGAAAGTCTCAAGTCAAGTCCCAAGTCCTGCATTTTGAGTTTCGAGTCCTTTCAAGTCCTTTTAACCACGGACTAATATATTTACACAGATTGTGTATGCTTTTAAAACGCTGTATTTATTTATTAAAACAAGTACATTTGAAATTGCAGGGAAAAAAAAATAGTGCTGACATTGCACGTCATAATAGCACTATTAACCAGTCATTTTAAACATTTAACTCATTCCTTTACAGAATAAACACATTTGAAAAAACAAGTCTTATTTGCACAAAAGTGTTAACATTGTATTTCCATGGCATATTGCATTGTAACTAGTTCCACAGCAGTTTCTATCCTGTTCTTACCTTATCTCATTGATCTCATCTCATACTGTATGTGTGTTGATGTGTGCGTACACATGAAAAAACATAACAAATACATGAACATAACAATGAACAGAGTTGTACTTTTTAGATGTCAGGGCCCTATGCAATATGTACACATATTCTTAATAGAGTATACATTTTAACTGACCTTTTTTTGACTGTTTGTCTTTTTGGCTAAAATACGTGGTGCTGCTGACCGCCGTCTAACTTTACGTTACTGTGTGTGATACATTGACTAACGTAACGTTATGTGTAGGTACCTCATGCAACCCTGCTTGAAAAAAAATCACTTGACAAAAAGTATGAATGAGGTAACGAACTCCTGAATAATTTTTTAGTCTTTGGGTTTTGGGGAAAGTAGCAAGTCTTGTCAAGTCAAAAGGCTCAAGTCCAAGTGAAGTCACAAGTCATTGATGTTAAAGTCCAAGTCGAGTTGCAAGTCTCTTTACATTCCGTCAAGTCGAGTCTAAAGTCATCAAATTCATGACTCGAGTCTGACTCGAGTCCAAGTCATGTGACTCGAGTCCACACCTCTGACAAACACCATTGGTGGATCTACACCTGACATCCACTGTGTCATGATCTGTGGTCTGGATCATTTTTTTTTGTGTCATTTTCTGTTAGTTTAAGACACTTTTAGTTCCTGTTTGCGCTCCCTTGTTTGTTTAGTTACCACGGCAACGTATTAGTTTCACCTGCCTCATGTGTTCGGGACACGCACCTGTTCTAATCAAGAGGCTATTATTCAAGCCTGTCTTTGCCAGTTAGTCGTCCTGGCGTCATGGCTTGTGTCATGTGATTGTTTGTTCATGCCACAGTTTGCGAGTTTTTGCCCTGTCCATAGTTTATGCTAAGTGTTAGCTATTGTTTCCTGCGCTAAGTTGTGCCTTCGCCTTGTGCGCCTTTTTGTTTTTACCTATTTGAGAGTCAAGATTAAATCATGTTCCTACCTTCAAGTCCTGTCCGGAATAGTCGGTTTGCGTCCTGGGAGAACAAACCTTATGACACACTGTAATGATACCAAGTACAGGAGCGTATCTAGTCGATAGTACTATGATTAGATCAGTATTTTTCAGCATCAAAACATCTTCTTTCATTTAAAAACAATTTTATTATGTTTATAAACTCAGTAAATATGTCTCTGGACAAATGAGGACTTTGAATATGACCAATGTATGATCCTGTAACGACTTGGTATCGGATCAATACCTAAATGTGTGGTATCATCCAAAACTAATGTGAAGTATCAAAGAAGAGAAGAATAAGTGATTATTACATTTTAACAGAAGTGTAGATAGAACATGTTAAAAGAGAAAGTAAGCAGATATTAACAGTAAATGAACAAGTAGATTAATAATCATTTTTTTACAGTTTGTCCCTCATAATGTTGACAAAAATAACAGAATGATAAATACGTCAGCAGCTAAATTAGGAGCCTTTGTTTGTTTACTTACTAAAGACAAGTTGTCTAGTATGTTCACTATTTTATTTAAGAATTAAATTAATAATACCTGGGATTTATATAACGCTTTTCTAAGTACCCAAAGTCGCTTTACATGGAGAACCCATCATTCATTCACACCTGGTGGTGGTAAGCTACTTTCATAGCCACAGCTGCCCTGGGGTAGACTGAAATTGCAATAATAAACATATGTTTAATGTACCCTAAGGTTTTTTGTTAAAATAAAGCCAATAATGCAATTTTTTGTGGTCCCCTTTTATTTAGAAAAGTATCGAAAAGTACCGAAAAGTATGTTGGTAACGGTACCAACATATTGGTATCGAGACAACACTACTGTACATACAATGTTATTTTAGCTTGGGTCTACCCGATGCTGATTGTCTGCTTTCTAACCTGCAGTTTCACGCATTTGTTCGGCTTTACTCATTTTAATCGAAGAAATGATGAGACTTTCATAAGACTGTCACTCGCCATCCATCTCGCCGCCCTAATCAATAGAACAGCGGCGTTCGGCGCACAAGAGGCGCCGCTAATGGCAGGCCCGTGAAAGCCCGTGTCAGATAGCAACCTCCGAGTGAACAAGCAACACATGTCAACTTAATTAGCGGCGGAGTGTAACAGGTAACACTTTACGCCGCCGACATGGCGTTTTGACAGCAAGGTACGATGAGCGAGCGGAGACGTAAACAGCATTGTCTTCCCTCGCTCGCCGGGGCGCCACAAAAGGATGATGAAGAGGGCGACGAAATGACGGGCCCTGCGAAATGTTTCGTAGGTTAGAATTACTTTGTTGCGCGGCACAATGGCGGCGGATGAGCGACTAGTTAGCGGTGGCACCTTAACAAAGGCGTCATTCTGAACGTTAGTGCGCCTTGACAGGCTCCCCTGACGCCAACAGACAGCTGACGCTCGGGGAAGATGGCATCGGCGGTAGTTTTGGGAGACAAGTCGGCCGCCCCCGTGCAGCAGAAGACACAAAGTGGTGACACAAATAAATGAAAGCACCACTTTTCTTCTCCACGGTGGAAATGTGTTGTGTGGAAAAGTGGGCAGGGGCCCCGCCTTCCTCACGTGGGAGTTGAAGTCAATTGCGCAACAAAGAGATGTTCTCTCGATCCTTTTAGTGGCGCACAATAGCCCCTTTGGAACCTGCCTGCCCTGAGATAATGTCATTCACGGGCATTGAATCTGCCTCCATAGATCGGGACACAGTGGCGAGCTGATCCTTTGTTCTAGAGGTCTGCTCTGACGCAACTCCCAAGTCGCATTCGAGCCCAAGAAGTTGAGCGACGGCGGCTCTGAGGGGCGCATTCCTCAAATATAATAGTAGTTTTGGTGCACGGTGCGACAAAAGGCTCAGCATCAACAAACCAAGGTAGATTTGGACCACCCAGGAGAACCCTGACCGGCCCTCCCCCCCTCCTTCACGCGCAGGTCTCCATTGCCCTTTTTGTCATCACGAGCAGCATTACTGAGTCTGAACTTGCCTAAACCCTTGTGGTCACACCTCTTGAAAGGGTTTTTTGTCGATTGGTATTCGAAGCAGGTCACCGCGCTCCCAGACGGCCCGACCCCATCTCTCCCCCCGCCTCAAAGCCCCGTTTTCATTTTAATTTGCACCTGTTGTGCAGTTGTTTGCTGTAGGCAAGTGCGGACCAGCCAGTCATACGTGCCGGGGAGGGGGTCGCGGGGAGGTTTATCCTTTCATATGTAGAACGTGCACACAAGTGTTGTGCACGGACTTTACCGTGGGAATAGAGGGACGATTTGATGATAGATCCAGCGCGTGACGGGCCGAAACACCCGGCATTCCTCCACATGCGCTGCAACGCTCACCCGAGAATTACCTTTACCATGACTTCAATTCAGTGGCGGGCCGTGTGTTTCCCACCTAGGCCTTCAGTGATGTCCTACTTACAACAGAGACAAGACGTAGAAACTACAAAAACGACACCAAGCTGGATGGCACTGGGAATGGTCAAGATAGTAGATAGCAAAAAAAAGCATGGGAATCTTCTGGTGTGGAGAGCCGAGGAGTGGAATCGCCGAGTGCCATCCAGCTGCCAAGGTGCTGCTTAAGTAGCATCAGACAAGCGGGAACACTAAGGGGAAGGAGACAATTAAAAACAAGGTCAACTGGACCCAAATAAAGAAAACTGAAAATACATACCACAAGATGGCAGCATGCAGTGCAACGCTCACCCGAGAATTACCTTTACCATGACTTCAATTCAGTGGCGGGCCGTGCGTTTCCCACCTAGGCCTTCAGTGATGTCCTACTTACAAAAAATCAACTAGACTTGGGTTGGAGTTACAAGACGTAGAAACTACAAAAACGACACCAAGCTGGACGGCACTGGGAATGGTCAAGATAGTAGATGAGCATGGGACGGCATTCCTCCACATGCGGTGCAACGCTCACCCGAGAATTACCTTTACCATGACTTCAATTCAGTGGCGGGCCGTGCGTTTCCCACCTAGGCCTTCAGTGATGTCCTACTTACAAAAAATCAACTAGATTTGGGTTGGAGTTACAAGACGTAGAAACTACAAAAACGACACCAAGCTGGACGGCACTGGGAATGGTCAAGATAGTAGATGAGCATGGGACGGCATTCATCCACATGCGGTGCAACGCTCACCCGAGAATTACCTTTACCATGACTTCAATTCAGTGGCGGGCCGTGCGTTTCCCACCTAGGCCTTCAGTGATGTCCTACTTACAAAAAATCAACTAGACTTGGGTTGGAGTTACAAGATGTAGAAACTACAAAAACGACACCAAGCTGGACGGCACTGGGAATGGTCAAGATAGTAGATGAGCATGGGACGGCATTCCTCCACATGCGGTGCAACGTTCACCCGAGAATTACCTTTACCATGACTTCAATTTAGTGGCGGGCCGAGCGTTTTCCACCTAGGCCTTCAGTGATGTCCTACTTACAAAAAATCAACTAGACTTGGGTTGGAGTTACAAGACGTCTATCAACCGTATGTGTCTGTTGACTTACGGAAAGACGCCCACATTGTTGATTCTGAAGGCGCCCGGGCAGATTCCGTACAGCATGGCAACATAAGCTAGCTGAATTCTGATTGGATACAAACTCTAAACTAAAAACTCACAACCTACCCATCTCAGGGCGGACACTCTAACCACTAGGCCACTGAGTAGGTCAGCAGATTACGAGGTGTAAGACAAACATTTTATCTTCGTGGTTATTGAGTTTTCTCTGGCTTTCTATGGCTCGTATGGTTCCGGAGCCACTTTTGTTTTCGCAACTTGTGATTGGATACTCACTCGGGGCTCCCAAGTGAGTATCCAATCACAGCGCTCGGCCTTACTGACAACAACCCGTGATCTGATTGACTATTGAAATTGTCTATCAACCGTATGTGTCTGTTGACTTACGGAAAGACGCCCGCATTGTTGATTCTGAAGCCCCCCCCGGGCAGATTCCGTACAGCATGGCAACATAAGCTAGCTGAATTCTGATTGGATACAAACTCTAAACTAAAAACAACAACCCTACAACCCTAACCCTAACCCCATGAAGGGAATATGAATTATTTTCGATATTTAGGGAAATTAAAAATGACTTTTATCTTTAATTATGATCATGATTTCTGGTTACGCCGGATAGTCGAACCTCGGATTCAGAAGGAACAGTGTGGTTTTCGTCCTGGTCGTGGAACTGTGGACCAGCTCTATACTCTCGGCAGGGTCCTTGAGGGTGCATGGGAGTTTGCCCAACCAGTCTACATGTGCTTTGTGGACTTGGAGAAGGCATTCGACCGTGTCCCTCGGGAAGTCCTGTGGGGAGTGCTCAGAGAGTATGGGGTATCAGACTGTCTGATTGTGGCAGTCCGCTCCCTGTATGATCAGTGCCAGAGCTTGGTCCGCATTGCCGGCAGTAAGTCGGACACGTTTCCAGTGAGGGTTGGACTCCGCCAAGGCTGCCCTTTGTCACCGATTCTGTTCATAACTTTTATGGACAGAATTTCTAGGCGCAGTCAAGGCGTTGAGGGGATCCGGTTTGGTGGCTGCAGGATTAGGTCTCTGCTATTTGCAGATGATGTGGTCCTGATGGCTTCATCTGGCCAGGATCTTCAGCTCTCACTGGATCGGTTCGCAGCCGAGTGTGAAGCGACTGGGATGAGAATCAGCACCTCCAAGTCCGAGTCCATGGTTCTCGCCCGGAAAAGGGTGGAGTGCCATCTCCGGGTTGGGGAGGAGATCTTGCCCCAAGTGGAGGAGTTCAAGTACCTCGGAGTCTTGTTCACGAGTGGGGGAAGAGTGGATCGTGAGATCGACAGGCGGATCGGTGCGGCGTCTTCAGTAATGCGGACGCTCTATCGATCCGTTGTGGTGAAGAAGGAGCTGAGCCGGAAGGCAAAGCTCTCAATTTACCGGTCGATCTACGTTCCCATCCTCACCTATGGTCATGAGCTTTGGGTTATGACCGAAAGGACAAGATCACGGGTACAAGCGGCCGAAATGAGTTTCCTCCGCCGGGTGGCGGGGCTCTCCCTTAGAGATAGGGTGAGAAGCTCTGCCATCCGGGGGGAGCTCAAAGTAAAGCCGCTGCTCCTCCACATCGAGGGGAGCCAGATGAGGTGGTTCGGGCATCTGGTCAGGATGCCACCCGAACGCCTCCCTAGGGAGGTGTTTAGGGCACGTTCGACCGGTAGGAGGCCACGGGGAAGACCCAGGACACGTTGGGAAGACTATGTCTCCCTTCTGGCCTGGGAACGCCTCGGGATCCCCCGGGAGGAGCTGGACGAAGTGGCTGGGGAGAGGGAAGTCTGGGCTTCCCTGCTTAGGCTGCTGCCCCCGCGACCCGACCTCGGATACGCGGAAGAAGATGGATGGATGGATGGATTTCTGGTTATGTTAGGCCAGCAGAGAATACATATCAACCAACAGCCCCTCTCACACTGCCCTTAAAAGCCCGCTTTATCCCGGCTTTTATCTACCGCTGCAGCTCTGATGCACCAATTTTGCAGGATCGCTGTGTGAAAGAAGCTTTTTGATTTAGTCCACAGCCCTAATTTACGGGACAACTATTTTTAGAGAGACGGCATGTGTGTGTGTGTGTGTGTGTGTGTGTGTGCGCATAAGGCCTTGAGGCATGTGGCCTCTCTTGTGTTTTCACATGGTAGGAAACATTTATATTTATGTTTACAGTTGGCTGCGTATGACGAGGAATCAGGGCGATCGTAGGTGAAGCCGCTCCCAAGCGCGTGCTATGTAGAGCATCTCAAACGTGACAGCGACGCCGTGAAAAGGTGCAGCTCGCCGGCACGTGAGGCATGCGAGCAGGCCTGAAAAAATTAAGCGGCTATTTTGGCCTCCGCCGCAGCTGTCTCGCCGTGCTTCGGCCGCACTGCAAGAACTGAAATCTAAGTAAGATGAAATATCTCAAATAAGGGTGATATTTGCTTATTTTCTGTCTGATAAGATCATTCTTCTCACTAAGCAGATTTGATGTTAGAGTGTTTTACTTGTTTTAAGTGTCCTAAATGATCTCAGTAAGATATTACAGCTTGTTGCTGAGATTTGATGACCTATATTGAGTAAAACATGCTTGAAACTAGAATATCAAGTGTTGCAAAGCTGTGTCATCAACACTCACAAGTATAAAAGTACTTTTTTAAAGTCATCATTTCTTATTTCAAGCATGAAAAAAAAAAAAAAATCATAACTTTGACACAATTGTGTCTCATAATTAAAACAGCCAAATGGACTTTGCTGTTCTATTTTCAATGAAATAATAGAAAATAGGTACTCATATAGTAGTACAGTTGGCACAGTACAGTAAACTGATCATTAATATTTAAACATTTGACATTTCAAACAATTTTGAACAGAAATAGTTCATGCACATTCAAGTAAATTCCTCAAAATGACAATTAAAAATATGTCGGGCTGTATATATGCGCACTAATTGACTGAAAGAGCACGCACTTGGCGCGATGATGTCATGTTATCCATGGAAAAATGCATTTTTAGACGATATGATCTGCCTGAGCGGCTAGGAAACTTGTTGCCTTTCCGTTAAGAACAATAAATTAGTTTTTAGTATAAGTTTGCTGGTTTCAAGAAATGTAATATCATTATGTCAAGATAATGGCACTAGCATTTACTTTATTTAAGAATATTTTCAACATATTGAGCAAAAAGGTCTCTTTTTTTTTCTACCAAGAAAAGTGCACTTGTTTTTAGTGAGAATATACTTATTTTAAGCTATTTTTGGGTTCATTGAGATTAGCTAATTTTTTACTTAGTCTTGACAAGCCAAATTTTTTTGTTCTATTGGCAGATAATTGTGCTTAGTTCAAATAAAATACCCCTCATTTTTGTTTTTTTTTCTTGTTTTTGAACACTGACTTTTTGCAGTATACTATATATATATATATATATATATATATATATATTCCTTGCACACTAATTGACTGAAAGAGCATGCACTTGGCGTGATGATGTCATGTTATCCATGGAAAAATGCATTTTTAGACAATATAATTTGCCTGAGCGGCTAGGAGACCCCGAGAGTAACAAGCGCTTGCCTTTTTGCCTTTCCATTAAGAACAATAAATTAGTTTTTAGTATAAGTTTGCTGGTTTCAAGAAATGTAATATCATTATGTCAAGATAATGGCACTAGCATTTACTTCATTTAAGAATATTTTTCAACATATTGAGCAAAAAGGTCTCTTTTTTTTTTTCTACCAAGAAAAGTGCACATGTTTTTAGTGAGAATATACTTATTTTAACGTATTTTTGGGATTTTTGAAGTTAAATAATTGTACTTGTTTTGGAAAGTCTTGACAAGCTAAATTTGTTTGTTCTATAGGCAGATAATTTTGCTTAGTTCAAATAAAAGACCCCTAATTTTTATTTTTATTTTCTTGTTTTTGAACACTGACTTTTTGCAGTATATATATATATATATATATATATATATATATATATATATATATATATATATATATATATATATATATATATGACATATTGAGCAAAAAGGTCTCCTTTTTTTTCTACCGAGAAAAGTGCACTTGTTATTAGTGAGAATATACTTATTTTAAGCTATTTTTGGGTTCATTGAAGTTAGCTAATTTTACTTGTTTTGGAAAGTCTACAAAATAATAGGTGTATAAATGACACAATATGTTACTGCATAGACTAATTAGGAGTCTTTGTTTGTTTACTTACTACTAAAAGACAAGTTGTCTAGTATGTTCACTATTTTATTTAAGGACTTAACTGCAATAAGAAACATATGTTTAATTTACCCTAAGATTTTTTGTTGAAATAAAGCCAATAATGCAATTTTTTTGTGGTCCCCTTTATTTACAAAAGTACCGAAAAGTATCGAAATAATTTTAGTACCGGTACCAAAATATTGGTATGGATACAACACTAGCGTGTACTAAAACACATGCAAACTTGATAGTACACGCAAAGCTGATCTACTAAACCTCGTCAAATGAGTATAAATGATAAAAATAAATAATATTCAGACCATATTGAATAATGGGAATAATGCGGGCATAGTTGCCGCAAGGGCGCCGCAATTGAGGGTACATGAGAGCGGTGGTGCATTTTTTAAATATTCTTTTAAATTATTATTAATGCACAAATGCTAAAAGTGCAATTTCAATGTGGATGATGAAGGTTATGTTGCATATTTTAAGGTATTTTGGGGTTCATTGAGATTAGCTAATTTGACTTGTTTTGGAAAGTATTGACAAGCCGAATTTTCTTGTTCTATTGGCAGATAATTTTGCTTCGTTCAAATAAAATATCCCTCATTTTTGTATTTTCTTTTCTTATTTTTGAACACTGACTTTTTGCAGTGCACATGTTCATGTGCGAGACACGCCCGGGAAAGAAAACATGTATAAATGATTCCATAAAATGTTGATTGAGCAGCAATGAAAGTGGACCCGCCCACTCATCACATCCTTCTCTCTGTTTCGCAGCTCTTAACTACGAGAATGTGGTGGAAACCGGCTCAGAGACGGAGGAGGAGGACAAACTGCAGGTGTCGGAGGAGGACCCGCTGATCAATGGCGCCGGTAGCCCGGCCAGCCTCGTCAACGCCGAGTCGTCGCCTCGCCCCGAGAGCCACAGGCTGCCTGCCAAGGAGGAGGAGGACGACGAGATGCGGGACAGCGGCGTGGAGCACATCTGGCCTGACAGTGACATGCTGAGCGCCTCGGTGGATGGTACCGGTGAGTGTCAGGAGATGATGTCATACTTCTGGGGAGTGGGGTGTTGAGTGGGCGGGTGGGGGGGGGATACAGAGGGCACTAGTGTTGTCCCCATACCAATATTTTGGTACTTTTCTAAATAAAGGGCACCACAAAAAATGTAATTGTTGGCTTTATTTTACCAAAAAATCTTAGTGTACATGAAACGTATGTTTATTATTGCAATTTAGTCCTTAAATAAAATTGTCATGTCTGTGTGATCATGTTTGTTTTTTGGTCATGTTCGTTTTGGTTTTTGTTTTGTCACCATAGCAACCATTAGTTTTCACCTGTCACGTCACGCACCTGTTTCACGTTTTGAGTCACGCACCTGCTTTCACTAATCATGTCCATAGTATTTAAGTTCATTCTTTTCAGTTTGTCGTGCTGACGACATCCCCACATTTATACTCTCCACACGCTTATGATCCTTGCTGTTCTTTTTTTCATGCCGGTTCCATGCCAAGTAAGTTTTTGTTTATTAAGCCACAGTTAGTGTTTTTTGTTGTTCATAGTTTTTGCCTTTGTGCAAGTGTTTGGTTTCATAGTTTGTTCTCCGCCATTGTGCGCGCCTTTTGTTTACTTTCTGGTTTTGTATTTATAGTCTTTAAATAAAAAAAATTTATCTTCATTCCCGTCTCGCCCGAGCCAACTTTCCGTTGCATCCCGGAAAAGCTAACACCCAAGACCAAGTCATGACAGTAAAAAAAGAACAGCAAGGATCATAAGCGTGTGGAGAGTATAAATGCGGGGATGTCGTCAGCACGACAAACTGAAAAGAATGAACTTAAATACTATGGACATGTTCGTTTTGGTTTTTGGACTTTTTGTGCGCTTTTGTTTTGTCACCATAGCAACCATTAGTTTTCACCTGTCACGTCACGCACCTGTTTCACGTTTTGAGTCACGCACCTGCTTTCACTAATCATGTCCATAGTATTTATAGTTGGAATTGGGGGTTAAATCACCAAAATGATTCCCGGGCGCAGCCACCGCTGCTGCCCACTGCTCCCCTCACCTCCCAGGGGGTGATCAAGGGTGATGGGTCAAATGCAGAGAATAATTTCGCCACACCTAGTGTGTGTGTGACAATCATTGGTACTTTAACTTTTTTAACTTTAAGTTCATTCTTTTCAGTTTGTCGTGCTGACGACATCCCCGCATTTATACTCTCCGCACGCTTATGATCCTTGCTGTTCGTTTTTTTACTGTCATGACTTGGTCTTGGGTGTTAGCTTTTCCGGGATGCAACGGAAAGTTGGCTCGGGCGAGACGGGAATGAAGATACATTTTTTTATTTAAAGACTATAAATACAAAACCAGAAAGTAAACAAAAGGCGCGCACAATGGCGGAGAACAAACTATGAAACCAAACACTTGCACAAAGGCAAAAACTATGGACAACAAAAAACACTAACTGTGGCTTAATAAACAAAAACTTACGTCTCCTAATTAGTCTGCAGTAACATATTGTGTCATTTATACACATATTATTTTGTACACATTTTAGAGGGACAAACTGTAAAAATTGATTATTAATCTATTTGTTCATTTACTGTTAATATCTGCTTACTTTCTATTTCAACATGTTCTATCTACACTTCTGTTAAAATGTAATAATCACTTATTCTTCTCTTCTTTGATACTTGACATTAGTTTTGGATGATACCACACATTTAAGTATCGATTTGATACCAAGTAGTTACAGGATCATACATTGGTCATATTCAAAGTCCTCATGTGTCCAGGGACGTATTTACTGACTTTATAAACATAATATACATTTTATTAAAATGAAAGAAGATGTTTTGATGCTGAAAATATTGATCTAATCATAGCAGTATCAACTAGATATGCTCATGTACTTGGTATCATTACAGTGGATGTCAGGTGTCGATCCACCTATGACATATTTCCTGAGTTTATAAACGTAATCAATCAATCAATCAATCAATGTTTATGTATATAGCCCCAAATCACAAGTGTCTCAAAGGGCTGCACAAGCCACAACGACATCCTCGGCTCAGAGCCCACATAAGGGCAAGGAAAAACTCACAACCCAGTGGGATAATAAAAGAATTAAAAAAGAAGATTTTGTGATGTAATCATAGTAGTATCAACTAGATACGCTCCTGTACTTGGTATCATTACAGTGGATGTCAGGTGTAGATCCACCAATGGCGTTTGTTTATATTGTAGCGTCCCGGAAGAGTTGGTGCTAAAGGGGATTCTGGGGATTTGTTCTGTAGTGTTTATGTTGTATTGCAGTGCAAATATTCTCCCGAAATGTGTTTGTCATTGTTGTTTAGTGTGGTTTCACTATATGGCACATGTTTATGACAGTGTTGTTTAGTGTGGTTTCACTATATGGCACATGTTTATGACAGTGTTGTTTAGTATGGTTTCACTATATGGCACATATTTATGACAGTGTTGGCATTGTTTCTACGGCCACCCCTGTCATGATCCGTGGTCCGGATCATGTTTTGTTTACTTGTGTTCTGTTAGTTTTGGACTCCCCTGAGTTCCTGTTTTCTGCACTTCTGGGTTTGTTTTGGTTACCATGGCTACTAATTGGTTTCACCTGCCTCTGATTAGTGTTCGGCACTAATCAGAGAGCAATTCATTCACGTTGCTCGCCACACTCGGTCTGGCTTCCTAGTTTGCATCAGGCAACAGGTAACGACAGTTAGTTCTTTGATCCCTCTTCTATAATTTGATTCCTGTTTTGGATGCTAGCTTCCACGCTAGTTTCTACTTTGCTTTGCCATCCGTGCTATCGACACGCTGAAGAATAAATCATTTCCTACCTGCACGCTTTGTCCGGAATCCGTCTGCATCTTGGGAGAACAAATCCCCCGCATCACAATGCGACCCGATCGTTGCACACCCTTAGTGTGACACGTATGGATGTCGAGTAATTATGCCGTGTGTTGCAGTGTGTTGAAGTCAAATTGAACGTCTTAATGGTTAATGATCGGAAATTGTGTAATCTTGTCTGGACTTTGACAACTTTTGGCACACCCAGTGTGTAGTGAAGCATGGGTATGGCCATCACTTAGCCGCCAGCTAGCTAGCCATGTCTTAAAGCACTTCTTCCTGAGGGCGTTTCAGTGTTATAACTTCACCTTTATCTTTACTTTTTAAGCCAAAATGCATCCGTTCTCTCTTTTCTGTCTACACACTGTGTCTGCTTGTAAGTACTCAGTGTGCGTGCGCTGCCAAACATGCTCCTCTGCATGACACGGCGTGACAATGACCGGTAATTTTTCGAGGCGGTATAGTACCGAATATGATTCATTGGTATCACGGTACTATACTAATACCGGTATACCGTACAACCCTAGAAGGCTCACCTCACAAACGTCTCTTTGCTTATTTTAGTTAATGAAAATGTGACACCCGGCAGCAGTTTAGGGTTCATTTCAACCATCCGAGGCTCAAGTAGACTTTTCCTTACTCTGATGTGCCAGATGTGCGGCGTTCAGGTGAGCTTTCAGTCACAGAACTTCCCTTATCTGACTGCCACGTTCTTTATGTGCACATGTCTTATACTGTAAACCCCCCCCCCCCCCAATCTGGTGCCAGAGTAAACTTAAACAAATGCGCCCGAGCGTAGAACAAACAATGCTCGAGCCAGGTCTGTCGGTGAGGCCGCGGTGGAACCTCCCCCTCGCTGGCAAGCCTGGTAAATAATCATTTTGGTATCTATCTTTCACACGGTAGAGCCACGCGTTTATTTGAGGCAAAAGCGAAATAAATATTGCGTCATATAATTTGGGAGGAGATGACGTCATCCAAGCTGGAGACTGATGTGGCGTAAGGGACTCTGCAAAAAGTGAAATCTAAGTAAGATGAAATATGTCAAATAAGGGTGATATTTGCTTATTTTCTGTCTGATAAGATAATTCTTCTCACTAAGCAGATTTTATGTTAGAGTGTTTTACTTGTTTTAAGTGTTTTGGTCCTAAATGATCTCAGTAAGATATTACAGCTTGTTGCTGAGATTTGATGACCTATATTGAGTAAAACATGCTTGAAACTAGAATATCAAGTGTTGCAAAGCTGTGTCATCAACACTCACAAGCTTGTGCAGCCCTTTGAGACACTTGTGATTTAGGGCTATATAAATAAACATTGATTGATTGATTGATTGAAGTATAAAATTACTTTTTTAAAGTCATCATTTCTTATTTCAAGCATGAAAAAAAAAATCATGACAGCCAAATGGAGTTTGCTGTTTTATTTTCAATGAAATAATAAAAAATAGGTACTCATATAGTAGTACAGTTGGCACAGTACAGTAAACTGACAGTTAATATTTAAACATTTAACATTTCAAACAATTTTGAACAGAAATAGTTCATGCACATTCAGATAAATTCTTCAAAGTTACAATAAAAAAAAAATGTTGGCCGGGGGCCGGGCTGTATATATGTGCACTAATTGACTGAAAGAGCACAAACTTGACGCAATGATGTCATGTTATCCATGGAAAAATGCATTTTTAGACAATATGATTTTGCCTGAGCGGCTAGGAGACCCCGAGAGTAACAAGCGCTTGCCTTGTTGCCTTTCCATTAAGAACAATAAATTAGTTTTTATTATAAGTTTGCTGGTTTCAAGAAATGTAATGTCGAGCGCATATCATTATGTCAAGATAATGGCACTAGCATTTACTTCATTTAAGAATATTTTTCAACATATTGAGCAAAAAGGTCTCTTTTTTTTTTCTTCTACCAAGTAAAGTGCACTTCTTATTAGTGAGAATATACTTATTTTAAGGTATTTTTGGGTGCATTGAAGTTAGCTAATTTTACTTGTTTAAGAAAGTCTTGACAAGCCAAATTTTCTTGTTCTATTGGCAGATAATTTTGCTTAGTTTTTGTAATTTTTTTTTATTGTTTTTGAACACTGACTTTTTGCAGTGCAGCTTTTTAAACACATCATCACAAAATGCTTTTTGGGCAAGTTAGTTTTGTTGTTTTATTGTCCGATGTTATTCCTGCTATTTTAACTGTCCCGTATTTTTTTTACATTAAAAAAATACACCTGTTTTGGTTTGCATTTTTCCTGTCCTCACTTTTAAATGGACACAAGTTTGTTAGTTATTGAAATGTTTGCAACAGCCTAATGAGCAGCGTAGTTACATTCTAAATACATATTTATGAACAAATTAGTCGTCTTTGTTTTTAGTAAGCACATGCCTAAAAAATATCTCACGCTGCGTTTTAAAATGGATAGCTAATTAAGAGACCCTGAATACGTGTACGCTTTATAAGACAACTCGTCGACTTATTGTTACGATCGTCGACTATCAAAATAGTCGTAACTTGCAGCCCCAGTGTGATGTTGTCATGTTTTTTGTTATTTTCGGTTTAAGACTCCAGCAGTTCCTGTTTGCGCTCCCTTGTTTGTTTTAATTTCCATGACGACTGATTAGTTTCACCTGTCTCATGTGTGTGACTCACGCACCTCTTCTAATTTAGAGACTATTATTTAAGCCTGTTTTGCCAGTTAGTCGTCCTGGCGACATTACTCTGTTTTGACTTTTCTTGCCATAGTTCATGCTGTTCGATTTTTTTGTTTCATGTCCATAGTTCTTGCTATTTGTTTCAAGCCACAAATTTAGTGAGTTTTTTTATGTTTTTAGTTTCATGTTTCATGTCCATAGTTTATGCTAAGTCTTAGCTTTTGTTTTCCGCGTTAAGCTTGTCTACGCCTTGAGCGCTTTTTGTGGTACTTTGAATTTGAATAATTACATAATGTTCCTACCTTCAAACCTTGCGCAGTATAGTTCGATTGCATCCCGGGAGAACAATCCTCGCAGAAAAACTCCTCGTCTTGACAGATGTGTAAAATAGTTGCGATTGATTTCAAAATTAACATGTTAATGCGAATTAATCCATCATCACTATTAGTCTGATCAACATTTTAACTAGTGCAATCTAATGGTTATTTTTTTAACCAGAGTAATCACACTTTTGAATTTAGATTAATAATGATTAATCACTTGCTTGAATAATTTTTCTTGTTAGAATGTCATACAGGAATAGTTTTTTTAATGTCTTGCTTGAATTAAAGTCATTTATTCGCTTAAAACTTGAAAACAGTTGTGTATTATGTGCCATCTGGGTGTATTTTGAAGTGAAAATTGCCAGTGAGCACACCAGTCCATGAGTCTCCGCACCCATCCTGGTACTGGCGTATACATTGACCTGATCACTAACCGTATAAAATCTGCCACCTTTCAGGTAACCGTCTGTGGCTATGGTAAAAGAGCAGGTATAAGGTCAAAATAAATAGTGTGATAGATCTGAGTATATACACGAATAATGCAGTATTTTTTCTGTGATTAAACACGTGAGTCAACTCGTTATTTTTGACAGTTTTCACGGCAAAAAGTCAGTGTTCAAAAACAAGAAAAAAAAAATACAAAAATTAGGGGTATTTTATTTAAACTAAGCCAAATTATCTGCCAATAAAACAAGAAAATGTGGCTTGTCAAGACTTTCCAAAACAAGTAAAATTAACTAACTTCAATATACCCAGAAATAGCTTACAATAAGTATATTCTCACTAATAACAAGTGCACTTTTCTTGGTAGAAAGAAAAAAAGAGACCTTTTTGCTCAATATGTTGAAAAATATTCTTAAATGAAGTAAATGCTAGTGCCATTATCTTGACATAATGATATTACATTTCTTGAATCCAGCAAACTTATACTAAAAACTAATGTATTGTTCTTAATGGAAAGGCAACAAAGCAAACGCTTGTTACTCTCAGGGTCTCCTAGCCGCTCAGGCAAATCATAATGTCTAAAAATGCATTTTTCCATGGATAACATGACATCATCGCGTCAAGTTTGTGCTCTTTCAGTCAATTAGTAGGCCAACATTTTTTTTTTATTGTAATTTTGAAGAATTTATCTGAATGTGCATGAACTATTTCGGTTCAAAATTGTTTGAAATGTTAAATGTTTAAATATTAACTGTCAGTTTGCTGTACTGTGCCAACTGTACTACTATATGAGTACGTGTTTTCTATTGTTTCATTGAAAATAAAACAGCAAAGTCCATTTGGCTGTCATCTGTTTTAATTATGAGACACAATTGTGTCAAAATCATGATTTTTTTTTTCATACTTGAAAAAAGAAATGATGACTTTAAAAAAGCAGTTTTATACTTGTGAGTGTTGATGACACAGCTATGCAACACTTGATATTCTAGTTTCAAGCATGTTTTACTCAATATAGGTCATCAAATCTCAGCAACAAGCTGTAATATCTTACTGAGATCATTTAGGACCAAAACACTTAAAACAAGTAAAACACTCTAACATAAAATCTGCTTAGTGAGAATAATTATCTTATCAGACAGAAAATAAGAACATATCACCCTTATTTGAGATATTTCATCTTACTTAGATTTCAGTATTTGCAGTGTGAGTACGGTATTAGGATAAAACACAGTCTTTTTGCCTTAAAGTTCCAATGTGTATTTTAGGGAACATCATTGAAATCTAGTTTTCTGCATGCAACATAACCTTCATCCTCCACATTGAAATTGCACTTTTAGCATTTGTGCATTAATAATAATTTAAAAGAATATTTAAAAAAATGCACCACCGCTCTCATGTACCCTCAATTGCAGCGCCCTTGCGGCAACTATGCCCGCATTATTCCCATTATTCAATATGGTCTGAATTTTATTTATTTTTATCATTTATACTCATTTGACGAGGTTTAGTAGATCAGCTTTGCGTGTACCGTATTTTCCGCACCATAAGGCGCCCTGGGTTATAAGCCGCGCCTTCAATGAACGGCATATTTCAAAATTTTGTCCACCTATAAGCCGCCCCGTGTTGTAAGCCGCATCTAACTGCGCTAAAGGAATGTCAAAAAAACAGTCAAATAGGTCAGTCAAACTTTAATAATATATTAAAACCAGCGTGATGTGGGCGCACATGGAGTCGTATATCAACATGGACGGAGCTGCGTGAAAAAAGCCACCCGGCCTCTTCGCGTAAACTTACCTTAACCACTCGCTCATCTTTTCTTCATCCATCCCTTCGAGTTAGCTTTTATGATGACGCCGGCTGGAAAGGTCTCTTTTGGCAAGGTCTTCCTTTTGAATATCACCATGGGTGGAAGTTTCTGGCCATTAGCATGGCAAGCTAGAACCACAGTGAAGGATGACTTCTCATTCCCTGTGGTGCGAATATTCACCGTACGTGCTCCCGTTGTATCCACAGTGCGGTTCACAGGAATATCAGTTGCTGTGAAATAGTAATCCGTGTGCGGATGGAGAGATTGCGTCTTTTCATGAACCGGATCCCTGTCGCTTAGTAGGAGCCATTTTGTGGTCTTTAAAGATGTAAACACACAAAGGAAATGAAACGTACGGTAATATCCGCGCGCTTTTTGTCCTTCTACGCGGGCGGGTGGTTGCTTACAGTAGAAGAAGAAGCGCTTCCTGTTCTATGGGGGCGGGTGCTTACCTTGGCGGTTGCTTGCGTAGAAGAAGAAGCGCTTCCTGTTCTACCGGGAAAAAAGATGGCGGCTGTTTACCGTAGTTACGAGACCGTAACTTTATGAAAATGAATCTTAATATTAATCCATATATAAAGCGCACCGGGTTATAAGGCGCACAGTCAGCTTTTGAGAAAATGTGTGGTTTTTAGGTGCGCCTTATAGTGCGGAAAATACGGTACTACTTTAGGAGCAAAACACTTAAAACAAGTAAAACAATCCAACATAAAATCTGCTTAGTGAGAAGAATGATAAAATAAGAAAATATCACCTTTATTTGAGATATTTCATCTTACTTAGATTTCACTTTTTGCCGTGTAGACGATCAAAATAAATAGTGTGATAGATCTGAGTATATACACGAATAATGCAGTATTTTTTTATGATTAAACACTCGTTATTTTTGACAGCCTTGTAATTTTACTGCAATTTATCCATTGCGCGGAATGTGGTCTTTTGCAATGCATTTTCGAGCAGTTTGTCCAAGTAGTGTTACCGTTGCGCATACAAATGTGCAGTTTATCCGGTAGTGACAGGCTGCAGGAGCAAACAAGTCAATATGGGAGACGTTAAACAGAAAGTTGGCCCTCTCCATGGGAAATCGGAGTCCAAAAAAATTAATGACGGAACAGCTGACCGACAAAGCATTATGCACACTCTGCAGGAAGGAGCTTTCTTTACGCCGGAGCATCCTAAAATACCACATAAATAACACAAAATTAGTAACGGGTCCACATTGCTTTTTTCGAGAGGAGCATGAACATGATGTTCAAGGTGCTCTTTATCGAGACTCTTTTGAGAGATAAACTAATGGTGTCATGTCTGTGTAATCATGTTTTGTTTTAAGTCATGTTTTGTTTAGTTTCTGGCTTTTCACTCCCTTGTCTTGTTTGCATGATTGCCCATTAGTTTCACCTGTTCCACGTTTGGACTCATTGTGCACTCTTGTTTGTCACCATAGCAACCATTAGTTTTCACCTGTCACGTCACGCACCTGTGTCACGTTTTGAGTCACGCACCTGCTTTCACTAACCATGTCCATAGTATTTAAGTTCATTCATTTTCTGTTGTTCGTCCTGACGACCGCACCACATTTATGCTCTGTCCATTCTTTCCATGTCCATTCCTCAAGCAACTATTTTTGTCCAAGCCAAGTAAGTTTTTGTTCCATGTTTATAGTCTTTTTGGTTTCATAGTTTGTTCTCCGCCATTGTGCGTGTTTTTTCGTTTGTACTTTTTTTGCTATAGTCTTTTGGTTTCATAGTTTATTCTCCGCCACTGTGCGCGCTTTTCGTTTGTACTTTTTTTTAATATATTAATAAATCATGTATCTTCATTCCCGTCTCGCCCGTGCCAACTTTCCGTTGCATCCCGGAAAAGCAAATACCCAAGACCAAGTCATGAGGCGGCATGGCGTAGTGGGTAGAGCAACCGTGCCAGAAACCTGAGGGTTGCAGGTTCGCTCCCCGCCTCTTACCATCCAAAAATCGCTGCCGTTGTGTCCTTGGGCAGGACACTTCACCCTTTGCCCCCGGTGCCACTCACACTGGTGAATTGAATGATGAATGACAGGTGGTGGTCGGAGGGGCCGTCGGCGCAAATTGCAGCCACGCTTCCGTCAGTCTACCCCAGGGCAGCTGTGGCTATGAAAGTAGCTTACCACCACCAGGTGTGAACGAATGATGGGTTCTACATGTAAAGCGACTTTGGGTACTTAGAAAAGCGCTATATAAATCCCAGTTATTATTATTATGACAGTTGTCGTCAGGACGAACAACAGAAAATGAATGAACTTAAATACTATGGACATGATTAGTGAAAGCCGGTGCGTGACTCAAAACGTGAAACAGGTGCGTGACGTGACAGGTGAAAACTAATGGTTGCTATGGTGACAAACAAGAGTGCACAATGAGTCCAAACGTGGAACAGGTGAAACTAATGGGGTAATCATGCAAACAAGACAAGGGAGTGAAAAGCCAGAAACTAAACAAAACATGACTTAAAACAAAACATGATTACACAGACATGACAAATGGTTTTTATGTGTTATTATGAATTTACACTAAATTAGTTTTGCTTGCAATTTCGTTGTACAATGACAATAAAGATATATTATATTATATTAATGAATTGTGATTAATCAAAATTAATTCATGTGAACCTTGTGGTTAATCAGGTAAAATGTTTTAATTATTTAACCACACTACCCTTCCGCAGAGGTGCAGACCCTCCTCTGACACCGCCTTCAAAGCTGGAAAAGGGCTATGTCAGATTTAAAAGCTGGGGGGGAAAAAAATCCGGTTTATTGAGGCCGAGTCAAGGGGGCTTATGCTATCCGTCACCCCCAGAGGACTGGCAATGAAATGCAATTAAGACTGCGATGGCTCCTCAATTAAATCGATTAACGTGATTAGAAAAAAAGCTTCGATTTATATTCTGTTGCTTAGATTAATCGTCAAATGAGTACAAATGATAAAAATAAATAAAATCCAGACAATATTGAATGACAGACTTTGAATATGACCAATGTATGATCCTGTAACTTCTTGGTATCAGATCCATACCTAAATGTGTGGTATCATCCAAAACTAATGTAAAGTATCAAACAAGAGAAGAATAAGTGATTATTGCATTTTAACAGAAGTGTAGATAGAACATGTTAAAAGAGAAAATAAGCAGTTATTAACAGTAAATGAACAAGTAGATTAATAATCCATTTTTACAGTTTGTCCCTCATAATATGTACAAAATAATAGGTGTATAAATGACACAATATGTTACTGCATAGACTAATTAGGAGTCTTTGTTTGTTTACTTACTACTAAAAGACAAGTTGTCTAGTATGTTCACTATTGTATTTAAGGACTTAACTGCAATAATAAACATATGTTTAATGTACCCTAAGATTTTTTGTTAAAATAAAGCCAATAATGCAATTTTTTTGTGGTCCCCTTTATTTAGAAAAGTACCGAAATGCATCGAAATAATTTTAGTACCGGTACCAAAATATTGGTATCGATACAACACTCGCTTGTACTAAAATACATGCAAACTTGATAGTACACGCAAAGCTGATCTACTAAACCTCGTCAAATGAGTATAAATGATAAAAATAAATACAATTCAGACCATATTGAATAATGGGAATAATGCGGGCATAGTTGCCGCAAGGTCGCTGCAATTGAGGGTACATGAGAGCGGTGGTGCATTTTTTAAATATTCTTTTAAATTATTATTAATGCACAAATGCTAAAAGTGCAATTTCAATGTGGATGATAAAGGTTATGTTGCATGCAGAAAACTAGATTTCAATGGTGTTCCCTAAAATACACATTGGAACTTTAAGGCAAAAAGACTGTGTTTTATTCAAATACCGTACTCGCACTGCAAATACTGAAATCTAAGTAAGATGAAATATCTCAAATAAGGGTGATATTTGCTTATTTTCTGTCTGATAAGGTAATTCTTCTCACGAAGCAGATTTTATGTTTGAGTGTTTTACTTGTTTTAAGTGTTTTGGTCCTAAATGATCTCAGTAAGATATTACAGCTTGTTGCTGAGATGTGATGACCTATATTGAGTAAAACATGCTTGAAACTCGAATATCAAGTGTTGCAAAGCTGTGTCATCAACACTCACAAGTATAAAACTACTTTTTTAAAGTGATAAATTCTTATTTCAAGCATGTAAAAAAAATAAAAAAATCATGACTTAATTAAATAATTAAAACAGATGACAGCCAAATAGACTTTGCTGTTTTAATTTCAATGAAACAATAGAACATACGTACTCATATAGTAGTACACTTGTTATTAGTGAGAATATATTTATTTTAAGTTATTTTGGGGTTCATTGAAGTTAGCTAATTTTACTTGTTTTGGAAAATTTTGACAAGCCAAATGTTCTTGTTCTATTGGCAGATAATTTCAAATAAAATACCCCTAATTTTTGTATTTTTTTTACGGTGTGGTTAATCGAACAAATTAATCAATAGATTACTCAAGTACTAAAATAATAATAGCTGCCACCTTAAATGCAATGTTGACGCCATTCAAAACCCTTTAACGTTTATTAACGTGTTCCATCCCTACATATCATGTAGAAGACTCCCCCCTCACAAACTTGACTCGTTCTTTTGTTGAGCGGCGCTGATTGCCGGGGTGCCAGTCACGGATGCTTGAAAGATAAATACTTTTAATTAGGGGGCAGGGGTAGAACCATTAAAGGAAGCCAGACTGCTGCAAAAAGTCATTAACAATCTTAAATTAAATTTTTATTTTTATGATAGCCATTTACATGTATAATAAGAGTCAATGATTCTTGGAAGGGGAATGACAGGAACGGAGTGCTGCGAGTAGTCATGTAAGACAGCCCCCCCTTTTTAAATGAGCCGGGCTTTGCCATTCATTTCTGCTAATGAACTAGCTGTGCATGAGGCCCGAGAACCCAGGAACCATCAGCATTACATTTTCACACTGGGGGTGGTTCCATTTATTAAGGGAGGGGGGAAGCCTCAATAACACTTCACATCCTTCAGGGATGGAGGCAACAGGACAGTCGGATAAATAAATCAAGATAAAGGATAAACAAGCTGTCGTTGCATACGGTAATTGTTTATTTGATCAAGACCCGCGGTGCCATAATGTCTGTAAATCAGCCGTGTTGCAATTCCCACATAATCTGCTTCTGCCGTGATAAAGTGTCTGACATATTTGGGAGAGCAAGTCAAGTTCATTAGAGCCTCTTTCCCAATCTTGCGGCTGTTGTGTTTCCCAGCCTGCTCTTACTTTGGCGGTGCCTGAGTGTCTGCGCAGATACCTCAGCATAACTGAGTCCTGAGATAAGCGAGCCCTGCTGATCTCGCGGCACCTATCAGGACTTTCATAGTCGCTTGAACGTGGCCTTTGGGTTAAAAATAAATGTCTTCTTAAAAGTCAGAGAGAAAAAAAGACTTCTGCGGTGCTTTTGAATGTTTTTTTTTCAAATGGGACTTCAAGCAAGACTCAGGAAGCTCCTGGGATTCCAGCAGACAATCGGAGCCTTACGTTTGGCATTGTCCTTGACATTCTTCCATCCCACAATGCGGCTGGACGTGGCCTTCTGGAAAGAAATGACATCATCACCCGCTGACAGACATTTGCACATAAATCACCTGCGCTCTGCAGTTCTGTAATAGTGCGGTACCAGACCAGATACGCACTGTAGTGCTGGTAGAAGTTTCCAGTATTCTTGGAGAAACGGTCCAGATTTGACTGTGCGGTGATGCATCACAATGGTTTTGAAAATAGGTCCCGTTTACACTAAGGTTATCCAGGGTTAATCCCACCTTGTCAGGGTTTGTAGGTGCCGAACCCCAAGATGCAGAGAAGGCGGAAGGCATTGTACGAGAAAACATGATTTAATTAAACACTAAGGCTGTGTTGTATCCCAAATAGCTGCAGTGGCTTTTTCTTAAGGTATTCATGTGTGATTTCCACAAGCGTCTGTACATGTAGAGGAAGGAGAAACATGGCCACGTCTGAGTGGTTCGCCTCCATATTTCCAGTGGTTAGCTCCGAGATATGAATCCACTTTATTGTCAAGCTGGCTGTAGCGTGTTCTATCTGGCGTCACTTCCTCTCCGAACTCAGTTTGTAAACGATCAATGAGTCCATACAAAGATTCAAGAAATAGACACCGTCTAAAAATTTGTCCAAGGAGGGGGACATTAAACGCTGGTTTAGTGTGGCTGAAACGGGGTTTAGGCTAAATAATTATCCGTTTAAGGGGTTAAACGACTTAGTGTAGACACGGCCTTGATGCTGACTCAACACACCTCTGGCTATCCTGCGGTCCACAGCGGCACATATTTGTGGCCCGCACTGACTCGGCCGGACATTGGAAAGTTCTCTTGCCGTCTGAGAAGTGTTGTATCCCAAATAGCTGCGATGGCTTTCTCTTAAGGTATTCATGTGTGATTTCCACAAGCGTCTGTACATGTAGAAGAAGGAAAAACACGGCCATGTCTGAGTGATTCGCCTCCATATTTCCAGTGGTTAGCTCCGAGATACGAATCCACTTTATTATCAAGCTGGCTGTGGCGCGTTCTATCTGGCGTCACTTCCTCTCCGAACTCAGTTTGTAAGCGATCAATGAGTCCATACAAAGATTCAAGAAATAGACACCGTGTAAAAATTTGTCCAAGGAGGGGGACATTAAACGCTGATTTAGTGTGGCTGAAACGGGGTTTAGGCTAAATAATTATCCGTTCAAGGGGTTAAACGACTTAGTGTAGACACGGCCTTGATGCTGACTCAACACACCTCTGGCTACCCTGCGGTCCACAGCGGCACATATTTGTGGCCCGCACTGACTCGGCCGGACATTGGAAAGTTCTCTTGCCGTCTGAGAAGTGTTGTATCCCAAATAGCTGCAATGGCTTTCTCTTAAGGTATTCATGTGTGATTTCCACAAGGTTTTGTACATGTAGAGGAAGGAGAAACATGGCCACGTCTGAGTGATTCGCCTCCATATTTCCAGTGGTTAGCTCCGAGATACGAATCCACTTTATTATCAAGCTGGCTGTGGCGCGTTCTGTCTGGCGTCACTTCCTCTCCGAACTCAGTTTGTAAACGATCAATGAGTCCATACAAAGATTCAAGAAATAGACACCGTGTAAAAATTTGTCCAAGGAGGAGGACATTAAACGCTGGTTTAGTGTGGCTGAAACGGGGTTTAGGCTAAATAATTATCCGTTTAAGGGGTTAAACGACTTAGTGTAGACACGGCCTTGATGCTGACTCAACACACCTCTGGCTATCCTGCGGTCCACAGCGGCACATATTTGTGGCCCGCACTGACTCGGCCGGACATTGGAAAGTTCTCTTGCCGTCTGAGAAGTGTTGTATCCCAAATAGCTGCGATGGCTTTCTCTTAAGGTATTCATGTGTGATTTCCACAAGCGTCTGTACATGTAGAAGAAGGAAAAACACGGCCATGTCTGAGTGATTCGCCTCCATATTTCCAGTGGTTAGCTCCGAGATACGAATCCACTTTATTATCAAGCTGGCTGTGGCGCGTTCTATCTGGCGTCACTTCCTCTCCGAACTCAGTTTGTAAGCGATCAATGAGTCCATACAAAGATTCAAGAAATAGACACCGTGTAAAAATTTGTCCAAGGAGGGGGACATTAAACGCTGATTTAGTGTGGCTGAAACGGGGTTTAGGCTAAATAATTATCCGTTCAAGGGGTTAAACGACTTAGTGTAGACACGGCCTTGATGCTGACTCAACACACCTCTGGCTACCCTGCGGTCCACAGCGGCACATATTTGTGGCCCGCACTGACTCGGCCGGACATTGGAAAGTTCTCTTGCCGTCTGAGAAGTGTTGTATCCCAAATAGCTGCAATGGCTTTCTCTTAAGGTATTCATGTGTGATTTCCACAAGGTTTTGTACATGTAGAGGAAGGAGAAACATGGCCACGTCTGAGTGATTCGCCTCCATATTTCCAGTGGTTAGCTCCGAGATACGAATCCACTTTATTATCAAGCTGGCTGTGGCGCGTTCTGTCTGGCGTCACTTCCTCTCCGAACTCAGTTTGTAAACGATCAATGAGTCCATACAAAGATTCAAGAAATAGACACCGTGTAAAAATTTGTCCAAGGAGGAGGACATTAAACGCTGGTTTAGTGTGGCTGAAACGGGGTTTAGGCTAAATAATTATCCGTTTAAGGGGTTAAACGACTTAGTGTAGACACGGCCTTGATGCTGACTCAACACACCTCTGGCTATCCTGCGGTCCACAGCGGCACATATTTGTGGCCCGCACTGACTCGGCCGGACATTGGAAAGTTCTCTTTCCGCCTGAGAAGTGTTGTATCCCAGATAGCTGCAATGGCTTTCTCTTAAGGTATTCATTTGTGATTTCCACAAGCGTCTGTACATGTAGAGGAAGTAGAAACATGGCCATGTCTGAGTGATTCGCCTCCATATTTCCAGTGGTTATTTCCGAGATACGAATCAACTTTATTATCAAGCTGGCTGTGGGGCGTTCTATCTGGCGTCACTTCCTCTCCGAACTCAGTTTGTAAACGATCAATGAGTCCATACAAAGATTCATGACATAGACACCGTGTAAAAATTTGTCCAAGGAGGGGGACATTAAACGCTGGTTTAGTGTGGCTGAAACGGGGTTTAGGCTAAATAATTATCCGTTTAAGGGGTTAAACGACTTAGTATAGACACGGCCTTGATGCTGACTCAACACACCTCTGGCTATCCTGCGGTCCACAGCGGCACATATTTGTGGCCCGCACTGACTCGGCCGGACATTGGAAAGTTCTCTTGCCGTCTGAGAAGTGTTGTATCCCAAATAGCTGCAATGGCTTTCTCTTAAGGTATTCATGTGTGATTTCCACAAGCGTCTGTCCATGTAGAAGAAGGAGAAACACGGCCATGTCTGAGTGATTCGCCTCCATATTTCCAGTGATTAGCTCTGAGATACGAATCCACTTTATTATCAAGCTGGCTGTAGCGCGTTCTATCTGGCGTCACTTCCTCTCCGAACTCAGTTTGTAAGCGATCAATGAGTCCATACAAAGATTCAAGAAATAGACACCATGTAAAAATTTGTCCAAGGAGGGGGACATTAAACGCTGGTTTAGTGTGGCTGAAACGGGGTTTAGGCTAAATAATTATCCGTTTAAGGGGTTAAACGACTTAGTGTAGACACGGCCTTGATGCTGACTCAACACACCTCTGGCTATCCTGCGGTCCACAGCGGCACATATTTGTGGCCCGCACTGACTCGGCCGGACATTGGAAAGTTCTCTTTCCGCCTGAGAAGTGTTGTATCCCAGATAGCTGCAATGGCTTTCTCTTAAGGTATTCATTTGTGATTTCCACAAGCGTCTGTACATGTAGAAGAAGGAGAAACACGGCCATGTCTGAGTGATTCGCCTCCATATTTCCAGTGGTTAGCTCCGAGATACGAATCCACTTTATTATCAAGCTGGCTGTGGCGCGTTCTTTCTGACGTCACTTCCTCTCCGAACTCAGTTTGTAAACAATCAATGAGTCCATACAAAGATTCAAGAAATAGACACCGTGTAAAAATTTGTCCAAAGAGGAGGACATTAAACGCTGGTTTAGTGTGGCTGAAACGGGGTTTAGGCTAAATAATTATCCGTTTAAGGGGTTAAACGACTTAGTGTAGACACGGCCTTGATGCTGACTCAACACACCTCTGGCTATCCTGCGGTCCACAGCGGTATATATTTGTGCGAGGAGGGGGACATTAAACGCTGGTTTAGTGTGGCTGAAACGGGGTTTAGGCTAAATAATTAACCGTTTAAGGGGTTAAACGACTTAGTGTAGACACGGCCTTGATGCTGACTCAAAACACCTCTGGCTATCCTGCGGTCCACAGCGGCACATATTTGTGCGAGGAGGGGGACATTAAACGCTGGTTTAGTGTGGCTGAAACGGGGTTTAGGCTAAATAATTATCCGTTTAAGGGGTTAAACGACTTAGTGTAGACACGGCCTTGATGCTGACTCAAAACACCTCTGGCTATCCTGCGGTCCACAGCGGCACATATTTGTGCGAGGAGGGGGACATTAAACGCTGGTTTAGTGTGGCTGAAACGGGGTTTAGGCTAAATAATTATCCGTTTAAGGGGTTAAACGACTTAGTGTAGACACGGCCTTGATGCTGACTCAAAACACCTCTGGCTATCCTGCGGTCCACAGCGGCACATATTTGTGCGAGGAGGGGGACATTAAACGCTGGTTTAGTGTGGCTGAAACGGGGTTTAGGCTAAATAATTATCCGTTTAAGGGGTTAAACGACTTAGTGTAGACACGGCCTTGATGCTGACTCAAAACACCTCTGGCTATCCTGCGGTCCACAGCGGCACATATTTGTGCGAGGAGGGGGACATTAAACGCTGGTTTAGTGTGGCTGAAACGGGGTTTAGGCTAAATAATTATCCGTTTAAGGGGTTAAACGACTTAGTGTAGACACGGCCTTGATGCTGACTCAAAACACCTCTGGCTATCCTGCGGTCCACAGCGGCACATATTTGTGCGAGGAGGGGGACATTAAACGCTGGTTTAGTGTGGCTGAAACGGGGCTTAGGCTAAATAATTATCCGTTTAAGGGGTTAAACGACTTAGTGTAGACACGGCCTTGATGCTGACTCAACACACCTCTGGCTATCCTGCGGTCCACAGCGGCACATATTTGTGCGAGGAGGGGGACATTAAACGCTGGTTTAGTGTGGCTGAAACGGGGTTTAGGCTAAATAATTATCCGTTTAAGGGGTTAAACGACTTAGTGTAGACACGGCCTTGATGCTGACTCAACACACCTCTGGCTATCCTGCGGTCCACAGCGGCACATATTTGTGCGAGGAGGGGGACATTAAACGCTGGTTTAGTGTGGCTGAAACGGGGTTTAGGCTAAATAATTATCCGTTTAAGGGGTTAAATGACTTAGTGTAGACACGGCCTTGATGCTGACTCAAAACACCTCTGGCTATCCTGCGGTCCACAGCGGCACATATTTGTGGCCCGCGCTCACCTCTCCTGGCAGCTTTTATACCATGTGAAAGTGTTGGCTGCCATGTCAAGACATAAACACTCGCTTTCCTCAGAGACCTCGCTCACACCGCAACGTCACTTTGTTGTCGTCCCCCGCGTGCCGGAGGTGGACGCCACCGCCTGCCGGAGGCTCCGGTCTCGCCCCTCCACACCGCAGATAAGACAGGTTTTTCCAAGGTAAACAGGGCAGAGTGGAGGACCAGTAAATCCCACCGGTCATCCCCCCTTCGCGTCAGGGCAAAAGCATGCAGCCAAATTTGATTAGCCAAAGCAAACACGGCCGGCGAGGACAAGCAAGTGTGCTGAAATCGGAGCTGTGTGGGTACATTTCAATCTGTTGCTCGTGATTTATGCCACTAAAAAGACATTTTTTTTTATTCTCATGCTGCGGTTCTGATGCCGCTTGGCAGATGCACAATCACCCAAAAAAAAAAAAAAAAAAAAAAAAAAGACCCCTCAGAAGCCAGGGAGGAGGGAAGAGGGAGGAGGGAGGCGGGTGTTGGTGTTGATCACCCAGCCTGAACCGCAGCCTGCACAGCCATCATCTCCATTGTCAGCTCAAAATAAAGAAGTAACACTACAAAAAGTCAGTGTTCAAAAACAAGAAAAATAAAATTACAAAAATGAGGGGTATTTTATTTGAACTAAGCAAAATTATCTGCCAATAGAACAAGAACATTTGGCTTGTCAAGATTTTCCAAAACAAGTAAAATTAAAGCTGCAAGCAGCATTGGTCGGGCCCGCGTATTTGGCAGGTGCTAGTCCTAAGTGTCCCAATACTTCTGTCAAGTTTTAGTCCCAAGTGTCCCAATACTTTTGTCTACTTTTAGTCTGAAGTGTCCCAAGACTTTTGTCTAGTGTACCTACCTTGTCTGCATTGTGTGGGCACGTTGGTGCTTCCTGTTTTTAAGCAGCCATCTTAAAAAAACAGCAGCGCAGCGGTTCTTTGAAGGCTCATAAAATCAAAACCGGAGCAGTTAGAAACATTATTTCAATAACTTTTATTTGGAAGGGTTCAATCTCTCTCCTGTGTTATTTTGAAGCTGATACGACAAACGCGCTCAGAGGAGATAATGTTTGAAGAGAAGTGACCGGTTTTTACAAAAAAATTGTTTTGAAGGGGGAATAGCAAACTTCCTGTTGATTTGTGCTGGGGGTTGTAAATTTATGAAATGTAGGTCTAAGTGAGACCTACATAGAGGTTTTTGTTTCATGTCTCTCCGACCTTCCCAGTGGGAGTTACAGGCAGTTTTGTCATTTTTTTCTTCCGAGAAGCAGTTTTTTTTGCGTTTTATTCAAAAATTGCAGTAGAGCGCAATTTTCAGATTTGGGGTTAGGTTTTTTTATTAGATCGCAATGTTTGCCAGTCCTGATGTGTGCGTTCAGTTTGGTGAGTTTTGAAGCATGTTAAGGGGGTCAAATTACAGCTCAAAGAGGCAAAAGTGACTGTTTTTAGTACTTTTTTGTCTTGAAGGGGGAATTGCCAACTTCCTGTTGATTTTAGCCCGAGAATGTACTATTATGAAATCTAGATCTGGGTCAGACCTACATAGAGGTTTTTGTTTCATGTCTCTCCGACCTTCATAGTGGGAGTTACAGGCAGTCTAGTTTTTTTTCTTTTCTAGGGGGCGCTAAAGCGCAATTTTGAGTTTTGGGGTTTGGTTTTTTTATTAAAAGGAAAGTTTCGCAGGTCCTGATGTGTGGGTCAAATATGGTGAGTTTTGAAGCATGTTAAGTGGGTCAAATTACAGCTCAAAGAGGCGGTCGGTATAATAATAATAAAGAATCATAATAAAACCTTACAAATTCAATAGGTCTTTATGTCCCATTGCATAAGGACTCCCTAATTAGCTAACTTCAATAAACCCCAAAATACCTTAAAATAAATATATTCTCACTAATAACAAGTGCACTACTATATAAGTACGTATGTTCTATTGTTTCATTGAAATTAAAACAGCAAAGTCCATTTGGCTGTCATCTGTTTTAATTATTTAATCAAGTCATGATTTTTTTTTTTAAATGCTTGAAATAAGAAATTGTCACTTTAAAAAAAGTAGTTTTATACTTGTGAGTGTTGATGACACAGCTTTGCAACACTTGATATTCTAGTTTCAAGCATGTTTTACTCAATATAGGTCATCAAATCTCAGCAACAAGCTGTAATATCTTACTGAGATCATTTAGGACCAAAACACTTAAAACAAGTAAAACACTCTAACATAAAATCTGCTTAGTGAGAAGAATGATCTTATCAGACAGAAAATAAGCAAATATCACCCTTATTTGAGATATTTCATCTTACTTAGATTTCAGTATTTGCAGTGCGAGTACGGTATTTGGATAAAACACAGTCTTTTTGCCATATTTTCAATGTGTATTTAAGGGAACATCATTGAAATCTAGTTTTCTGCATGCAACATAACCTTCATCATCCACATTGAAATTGCACTTTCAGCATTTGTGCATTAATAATAATTTAAAAGAATATTTAAAAAATGCACCACCGCTCTCATGTACCCTCAATTGCAGCGCCCTTGCGGCAACTATGCCCACATTATTCCCATTATTCAATATGGTCTGAATATTATTTATTTTTATCATTTATACTCATTTGACGAGGTTTAGTAGATCAGCTTTGCGTGTACTATCAAGTTTGCATGTGTTTTAGTACACGCTGGTGTTGTATCGATACCAATATTTTGGTACCGGTACTAAAATTATTTCGATACTTTTCGGTACTTTTGTATATAAAGGGGACCACAAAAAAATTGCATTATTGGCTTTATTTCAACAAAAAATCTTAGGGTACATTAAACATATGTTTTTTATTGCAGTTAAGTCCTTAAATACAATAGTGAACATACTAGACAACTTGTCTTTTAGTAGTAAGTAAACAAACAGAGACTCCTAATTAGTCTATGCAGTAACATATTGTGTCATTTATACACCTATTATTTTGTAGACTTTCCAAAACAAGTAAAATTAGCTAACCTCAATGAACCCAAAAATAGCTTAAAATAAGTATTTTTCACTAATAACAAGTGCACTTTTCTTGGTAGAAAAAAAACCCAGACCTTTTTGCTCAATAGGTGGAAAAATATTCCTAAATGAAGTAAATGCTAGTGCCATTATCTTGACATAATGATATTACATTTCTTGAAACAGCAAACTTATACTAAAAGCTAGTTTATTGTTCTTAATGGAAAGGCAACAAGGCAAGCGCTTGTTACTCTCGGGGTCTCCTAGCCGCTCAGGCAAATCATATTGTCTAAAAATGCATTTTTCCATGGATAACATGACATCATCGCGTCAAGTTTGTGCTCTTTCAGTCAATTAGTGTGCATATATACATTTTTAATTGTAATTTTGCAGAATTGATCTGAATGTGCATGAACTATTTCTGTTCAAAATTGTTAGAAATGTTAAATGTTTAAATATTAACTGTCAGTTTACTGTACTGTGCCAACTGTACTACTATATGAGTACCTATTTTCTATTGTTTCATTGGAAATAAAACAGCAAAGTCCATTTGGCTGTCATCTGTTTTAATTATGAGACACAATTGTGTCAAAGTCATGATTATTTATTTATTTTATTCTTGAAGTAAGAAATGATGACTTTAAAAAGTAGTTTTATACTTGTGAGTGTTGATGACACAGCTTTGCAACACTTGATATTCTAGTTTCAAGCATGTTTTACTCAATATAGGTCATCAAATCTCAGCAACAAGCTGTAATATCTTACTGAGATCATTTAGGACCAAAACACTTAAGACAAGTAAAACACTCTAACATCAAATCTGCTTACTGAGAAGAATTATCTTATCAGACAGAAAATGAGCCAATTTCACCCTTATTTGAGATATTTAATCTTACTTAGATTTCAGTATTTGCAGTGCGAGTACGGTATTTGGATAAAACACAGTCTTTTTGCCTTAAAGTTTCAATGTGTATTTTAAGGAACAGAAAATAAGCAAATATCACCCTTATTTGAGATATTTCATCTTACTTAGATTTCAGTATTTGCAGTGCGAGTACGGTATTTGGATAAAACACAGTCTTTTTGCCTTAAAGTTTCAAAGTGTATTTTAAGGAACAGAAAATAAGCAAATATCACCCTTATTTGAGATATTTCATCTTACTTAGATTTCAGTATTTGCAGTGCGAGTACGGTATTTGGATAAAACACAGTCTTTTTGCCTTAAAGTTTCAATGTGTATTTTAGGGAACAGAAAATAAGCAAATATCACCCTTATTTGAGATATTTCATCTTACTTAGATTTCAGTATTTGCAGTGCGAGTACGGTATTTGGATAAAACACAGTCTTTTTGCCTTAAAGTTTCAATGTGTATTTTAGGGAACAGAAAATAAGCAAATATCACCCTTATTTAAAATACTACTTACTTAGATTTCAGTTTGTGCAGTGCATTTTGCTTCTTGGCATTTGTCCTGGGAAACATAATAGCGGCCCCGAACCACATTTTACCGTGACACGTGAGTGGCATCAGACGGTCCCGCCTGATTAAACTCGGAGCAGAAGTGAGGCAGACGACGTTCTCGGAAGTGTGTGGATTTGATCGAGACCATTGTCCTTTTGATGGCAGGAAAGACTTTGTTTATGAGCTTGTCTGCTGGTTTACAAGAGCCTCACCTGTGCCAGCATCACACGGGCTATTTTGCAGGGCCATTGTCCTGATTGCTTGGAAACATTGGTGTCGCCTTCAATGTGCTTAACACAAAAAAGTAATGCGAGTATTGCAACTCTTAATTTGTGTGATTTAGGGCCATATTTACTAAAGGTTTGCGTGTACTAGGGTTGTACGGTATACCGGTATTAGTATAGTACCGCCATACTAATGAATCCTTTTCGGTACTATACCGCCTCTGAAACGTACCGGTCCCCAAGACGTACCGGTCCCGCACCCCACCCGAAATAATTTTAGTACCGGTACCAAAATATTGGTATGGATACAACACTAGCGTGTACTAAAACACATGCAAACTTGATAGTACACGCAAAGCTGATCTACTAAACCTCGTCAAATGAGTATAAATGATAAAAATAAATAAAATTCAGACCATATTGAATAATGGGAATAATGCGGGCATAGTTGCCGCAAGGGCGCTGCAATTGAGGGTCAATTTTTTAAATATTATTTTAAATTATTATTAATGCACAAATGCTATAAGTGCAATTTCAATGTGGATGATGAAGGTTATGTTGCATGCAGAAAACTAGATGTCAATGATGTTCCCTAAAATACACATTGAAACTTTAAGGCAAAAAGACTGTGTTTTATCCTAATACCGTACTCGCACTGCAAATACTGAAATCTAAGTAAGATGAAATATGTCAAATAAGGGTGATATTTGCTTATTTTCTGTCTGATAAGATCATTCTTCTCACTAAGCAGATTTTATGCTAAAGTGTAAATAACTACTTTTTTAAAGTAATAATTTCTTACTTCTAGCATGAAAAAAAAAATCATGATTTCGACACAAATGTCTCATACTTAAAACAGATGACAGCCAAATTGACTTTTATTATTTATTTAAACATTTAACATTTCAAACAATTTAGAACAGAAATAGTTCATGCACATTCAGATCAATTCTTCAAAATTACAATTGAAAAAAAATTATATACGTATATATGCGCACTAATTGACTGAAAGAGCACGCACTTGGCGCGATGATGTCATGTTATCCATGGAAAAATTAATTTTTAGACAATATGATTTGCCTGAGCGGCTAGGAGACCCCGAGAGTAACAAGATGTTGCCATGTCTCCATGGCGACAAATAAAGTAAGTTTCTTACAAGTAGCATTATCACTGCAGGACGAGAAATAGCTAAACATGCTTCACTATACACCGTAGCATCAAAATGTAAACAAACGCCATTGGTGGATCTACACCTGACATCCACTGTAATGATACCAAGTACAGGAGAGTATCTAGTTGCTACTAGTATGATTATGTCGAACATTTTTGGCATCACAACATCTTCTATTGTTTTTTTTAAATGTATATTATGTTTATAAACTCAGGAAATATGTCCCTGGACACTTGAGGACTTTGAATATGACCAATGTATGATACTGTAACTACTTGATATCGGATTGATACCCAAATGTGTGGTATCATCCAAAACTAATGTAAAGTATCAAAGAAGAGAAGAATAAGTGATTATTACATTTTAACAGAAGTGTAGATAGCAGGGGCGTCACTAGCTTTTAAGGACAGGGGGGGGGCTTTGCCCCCAGGAGATGCACAGGATGCGAGCGAATGTTACGCACGAACACAAAACTTCACAAACGGCTAACAAAGACTTAGAAATTATTCATTGTTATTATTATAATTTTTTTAAATGCACGGGACGAAATGAAATGCTCCCCGGGACGATGGCTTTTAACCATATATTTTATTTTTATTTTTATGTATTTATTCATTTTACATTTTATATTAAATGTCTTGGTTTTTCCTCCCTCTGAAAATCCTATTAAATGTTTAACAAGCCATCCTATAATAATCAAACAGCTATTAATGTAACAATACAATAAAACAAATATATTTAATGATGGTTTTTTTTCATTATTTTAACAATAGGCTTATGTATAATACTTTATATAGATTCTACAAGAAACACAAAACTTAAAAAAAAAAAATATTTACAATTGCACACACAAGGTTTTGTGCAGCTTCACTCATTGTAAAGGAAGATAATGTGCTTCGTACAACTGCAGGACCGCAAGCAAGGTCGCAGAAAAAATGTGGGCTGGAATTTGAGTGATGTGGGCATTTTCTATATGAACAAGTGGAATGGATTGGATACCGACGCACGAAAGGGGCTCTCTACCTTACGCTACGAAGTGAGGGGAAACTGAGTGAATAATAACAGGTTATATGATTATTTATTTAAACTCATATTTGGGCCACTTTATAATGAATATGTCGGCATTTATTTGTAAAAAAAAAACAAAAAAAAACACCAAATTATTTAGGGGGGCTCAAGCAGATATTAACAGTAAATGAACAAGTAGATTATTAATCCATTTTAATCATGTGTACAAAATAATAGGTGTATAAATGACACAATATGTTACTGCATAGACTAATTAGGAGTCTTTGTTTGTTTACTTACTACTAAAAGACAAGTTGTCTCGTATGTTCAACATTTTATTTAAGGACAACTTTGTTCTTCCATTACATTAAGAAACATATGTTTAATGTACCCTAACATTTTTTGTTGATGCCATTCTTTTGTGGTGCCCTTTATTCAGAAAAGTATCAACCACTTTTCAGTCTTAGTAGATCAAACGCAAGACGCCCACTAAATAGTCCACACTCGTTTAATATATTGCACATGCGGTTTAGCGTGTGGTATTTGGGTCTTTGTCAATCAGACACTTAGTGTGTGGATGAAAATGTCCACATGCGATACAGGCGGCATAATGCTGCATGTGGGCGAGTGTGGTGGTATCACAGCCGGGCAGTAATGAGTTGGGGCTGCATGGTGACTGATTGCTTAGGTGGACTTTGTGTGCAATCGCAGCTTGTCGTGTTAAAGGTAAATAAGTCACCGCTGTTGCCGTATTGCTCCCACACCTTTTGTCCTACTTTGTCGTTTTGCACTCACCCCGCCCACTTTGTCCACCCCTCTCTTCTGCAGATGAAATTAAAGACGATTTCGACACGCTGGGGCCAGACACCACTCTGCAGGCAATTGGAAACGGTACAGGTGAGGATCATTTAACCCTACTGTGACTGTCATCTTTACCAATATCAAAATAAGCACCCACTTGATTGGGCTTGACCGCCACAAACAACACCAATGATGTCGCTCCAAAAACTACAGACTACTGACAGTAAATATATCTATGCTTTTGGGATTATTTTATAATATCTGACTTTTAACATTGGGACTTTCTACTGAATGTGTGTAATTTGCTTGTTGCACAGAAACTCTCAAAAAATTAAAAAAAAATTAAAAAAAACACTAATTTAACTTCACACTTGAATTGTAATTAGGGCCCGTATGGCCCATTGTATAAGGACTCCCTTGGGAGTCCTTATGCAATGGGACATAATTAGGGCCCGCATGGCCCATTGTATAAGGACTCCCAAAGGGAGTCCTTATGCAATGGGACATAAGGACCTATTAAATTTGTAAGGTTTTATTATTCTTTATTCTTTATTCTTCCGCCGCCACTTTAAACTGTAATTTGACCCACTTAACATGCTTCAAAACTCACCATATTTGACCCACACATCAGGACCTGACTCAGACCTACATTTTATAATAGTACATTCTTGGGCTAAAATCAACAGGAAGTTGGCAATTCCCCCTTCAAGACAAAAAAGTACTAAAAACAGTCACTTTTGCCTCTTTGAGCTGTAATTTGACCCCCTTAACATGCTTCAGAACTCACCAAACTGAACGCACACATCAGGACTGGCAAAAATTGCGATCTAATAAAAAAACCTAACCCCAAATCTCAAAATTGTGCTCTAGCGCAATTTTTTAATGAAACGCACAAAAAACTGCTGAGATAATGTTTGAAGAAAGGTGACCGGTTTTTACAAAAATGTTGTGTTGAAGGGGGAATAGCAAACTTCCTGTAGATTTTTGCTGGGGGTTGTCAATTTATGAAATGTAGGTCTAAGTGAGACCTACATAGAGGTTTTTGTTTCATGTCTCTCTGACCTTCCCGGTGGGAGTTACAGGCAGTTTTGTCATTTTTTTCTTCCGAGCATTTTTTTCTCCGTTTTATTCAAAAATTGCTCAAGAGCGCAAATTTTAAATTTGGGTTTAGGTTTTTTATTAGATCGCAATATTTGCCTGTCCTGATGTGTGTGTTCAGTTTGGTGAGTTTTGAAGCATGTTAAGGGGGTCAAATTACAGCTCAAAAAGGCAAAAGTGACTGTTTTTAGTACTTTTTTGTCTTGAAGGGGGAATTGCCAACTTCCTGTTGATTTTTGCCCGAGAATATACTATTATGAAATCTAGGTCTAAGTCACACCTACATAAAAGTTTTTGTTTCATGTCTCTCTGACCTTCCTAGTGGGAGTTACAGGCAGTCTAGTTTTTTTTTTCTGTAGGGGGCGCTAGAGCGCAATTTTGAGTTTTGAGGTTTGGTTTTTTGATAAAAAGTTTTGCCGTATATTACTGATGTGTGTGTAAAAATAATAATAAAACCTTAGAAATTCAATAGGTCCTTATGTCCCATTGCATAAGGACTCCCTTCGGGCCCTTCGGGCCATGCGGGCCCTAAAAATATGAAACAAGATAAAACTCTTAAAAAAACACTTTTTTTCCCCCCTCTTTTGTAATTGCAACAATTATATAACAAGCTCTAAATGAAATTTGATGCATCTATTCCACAATAACTACATATGTACATGCTCTAGACATTGTAATAACAAAACAAAACAAAATATAAAAGACATTTTAATTACTTGAATCTGATGAATCCAGTCCGATGAAACAAATAGATTTTGTTCGAAGGAAACCTTGAGATGTTGTGTGAGTTCATGGCCAATAGCCTTGTGAGACTGAACAATAGGACCCAATGACTATGTAAATGTGGTAAAAAAATAAAAAGATATATAACAGATTGTTTTTTAGGATGGTTAAAGGTAACGTTGTAATTTTACAACAAGGGGTGTTACGGGGTTAATTGTAACTTAGTTATTGGGTTTCACTATGTAAAGCGCTTTGAGTCACTAGAGAAAAGCGCTATATAAACACAATTCACTTCACTTAATTCACTAATCACGGGTGCTTAAAACATTTAGTTTGCACCGATGACATTTGGATGCTTTTTTTATTCTCTCTTCAGACAAGCAAATAGTTGCTACCTTGACCTTTCAGCAATTGGCCGGGGAAGTCTTCACAACAGACCCTTAGAGCTTACCTTGACTCGCCATCCAAACGGCTCGTTAGCGGCAATCGATCTTAAATGAGACATCACTCAGATGAGACACAGTCTCAGTTGGTTAGGGAAGGTGAACGTCTTAAGAAACTGTAGGTGGCAGCACGCTCACAGGCTCAGAGTCTGTGCTCTAGTTTCATTTCTAGTTTGAGGTTTGGTTTGGCTAATCTGCCCATTGCAAAAACCGAGCAAAAACAAAATCCTGCTCTGACCTTGGACATCAATGTGATTAATCCAGGAGAGTGCACGTGTACACTGCAAAAAGACTGTGTTTTGTCCAAATACCGTACTCGCACTGCAAATACTGAAATCTAAGTAAAATGAAATATCTCAAATAGGGCTGATATTTGCTTATTTTCTGTCTGATAAGATCATTCTTCTCACTAAGCAGATTTTATGTTAGAGTGTTTTACTTGTTTTAAGTGTTTTGGTCCTAAATGATCTCAGTCAGATATGACAGCTTGTTGCTGAGATTTGATGACCTATATTGAGTAAAACATGCTTGAAACTAGAATATCAAGTGTTGCAAAGCTGTGTCATCAACACTCACAAGTAGAAAACTACTTTTTTAAAGTCATCATTTCTTAAATCATGACTTTGACACAATTTTGTCCCATAATTAAAACAGATGACAGCCAAATGGACTTTGCTGTTTTATTGTCAATGAAACAATAGAATATAGGTACTCATAAAGTAGTACAGTTGGCACAGTACAGTAAACTGACAGTTAATATTAAAACATTTAACATGTGACATTTCTAACAATTTTGAACAGAAATAGTTAATGCACATTCAGATAAATTCTTCAAAATTACAACTAAAAATGTTGGGGCCGGGGGCCAGGCTGTATATATATATATATATATATATATATATATATATATATATATATATATATATATATATATATATGTATGTATGTATGTATATATATATATATATATATATATATATATGTATGTATGTATGTATATATATATATATATATATATATATATATATATATATATATATATATATGTATGTATGTATGTATGTATGTATATATATATATATATATATATATATATATATATATATATGTATGTATGTATGTATGTATATATATATATATATATATATATATATATATATATATATATATATATATATGTATGTATGTATGTATGTATATATATATATATATATATATATATATATATATATATATATATATATATATATATATATATATATATATATATATATATATACATACATACATACATACATACATACATACATACATACATACATACATATATATATATATATATATATATATATATATATACATACATATATATATTTTTATACATACATACATACATACATACATACATACATACATACATACATATATATATATATATATATATATATATATATATATATATACATACATATATATATTTTTATATATATATATATATATATATATATATATATATATATATATATATATATATATATATATATATATATATATATATATTCCTCGTGCACTGATTGACTGAAAGAGCACGCACTTGGCGCGATGATGTCATGTTATCGATGGAAAAATGCATTTTTAGACAATATGATTTGCCTGAGCGGCTAGGAGACCCCGAGAGTAACAAGCGCTTGCCTTGTTGCCTTTCCATTAAGAACAATAAATTAGTTTTTAGTATAAGTTTGCTGGTTTCAAGAAATTTAATGCCGGGCACATATCATTAGCATTTACTTAATTTAAGAATATTTTTCAACATATTGAGAAAAAAGGTCTCATTTTTTTTTCCTATCAAGAAAAGTGCACTTGTTAGTGAAAAATATACTTATTTTAAGGTATTTTTGGGTTCATTGAGGTCAGCTAATTTTACTTGTTTTGGAAAGTCTTGACAAGCCACATTTTCTTGTTCTAATTGCAGATAATTTTCCTTATTTTAAGTAAAATACACCTAATTTTTGTATTTTTTTTCTTGTTTTTTATTACTGACTTTTTGCAGTGTGTTATGACTGAATTAGGTTCTGCCCATTGCTTATGTGTGATTAGTGGTTGGATTGGGTTACAATTCTTATTTTAGAGGCACAGCATGACCAAGCAGAGCCCATAATTTAGACATATTCTCTCCAAATGGGCTGAAATGTTGTAGTGTCACCACCCTGCATGTGTTTCGAGGAAAACATTCCCAATATCCGTGTTTCCCCGGCGGGGGGGAAATGAACCAAATTTATTCCTTGCTGTGTCTTGTTTCCACTTCAGTCAAGAGCGTGGATTGCACTTCAGAGTTTGAGGATTTCTTCGTCAAGCGGAAGCTGGATGTCAGCGACAGCCACGTGGTGAGCATCGCCGAGTATCTCCAGCGAGGAGATACCGCCATCATCTACCCGGAAGCCCCGGAAGAGCTGTCACGCCTCGGGACGCCGGAGGCAGCGGGGCCGGAGGAGAACGGTATGTTCTAGTGTTATAACAATACCAATATTTTGGTAACGGTACTAAAATTATTTCGATATTTTCCGATATTTTTCGATATTTTTCGATATTTTTCAAAAAATGTCGATATTTTTCAAAAAATGTCGATATTTTTCAAAAAATGTCGATATTTTTCGATAGTTTTCGATATTTTTCAAAAATGTTCGATATTTTTCCAAATAAAGGGGACCACAAAAAATTGCGTTATTGGCTTTATTTTAACAAAAAATCTTAGGGTACATTAAACATATGTTTATTATTGCAAGTTTGTCCTCGTGTTATAACAATACCAATATTTTGGTAACGGTACTAAAATTATTTCCATATTTTCCGATATTTTTCGATATTTTTCGATATTTTTCAAAAATGTCGATATTTTTCAAAAAATGTCGATATTTTTCAAAAAATGTCGATATTTTCCAAAATTTTTTGATATTTTTCGATAGTTTTCGATATTTTTCAAAAATGTTCGATATTTTTCCAAATAAAGGGGATCACAAAAAATTGCATTATTGGCTTTATTTTAACAAAAAATCTTAGGGTTCATTAAACATATGTTTATTATTGCAAGTTTGTCCTTGTGTTATATTAATACCAATATTTTGGTACCAGTACTAACATTTTTTCGATATTTTTCGGAATTTTTCAATATTTTTCAATATTTTTCAATATTTTTCAGTATTTTTCAATATTTTTCAATATTTTTCCATTATTTCCGGTACTTTTCGGTACTTTTTTAAACAAAGAGGACCACAAAAAAATTGCATTTTTGTCTTTATTTTAACAAAAAATCTTAGGGTACAATAAACATATGTTTATTATTGCAAGTTTGTCCTCGTGTTATAACAATACCAATATTTTGGTACCAGTACTAACATTTTTTTCGATAGTTTTCAATAGTTTTCAATATTTTTCAATATTTTTCAATATTTTTCAATATTTTTCCATTATTTCCGGTACTTTTCGGTACTTTTCGGTACTTTTCTAAACAAAGAGGACCACAAAAAAAATTGCATTTTTGGCTTTATTTTAACAAAAAATCTTAGGGTACATTAAACATATGTTTATTATTGCAAGTTTGTCCTCGTGTTATAACAATACCAATATTTTCATACCGGTACTAACATTTTTTCGATATTTTTCAATATTTTTCAATATTTTTCAATATTTTTCAATATTTTTCAATATTTTTCAATATTTTTCAATATTTTTCCATTATTTCCGGTACTTTTCGGTACTTTTCTAAACAAAGAGGACCACAAAAAAATTGCATTTTTGGCTTTATTTTAACAAAAAATCTTAGGGTACATTAAACATATGTTTATTATTGCAAGTTTGTCCTCGTGTTATAACAATACCAATATTTTGGTACCTGTACTAACATTTTTTCGATATTTTTCGGAATTTTTCGATATTTTTCGATATTTTTCAAAAAATGTCGATATTTTTCGATATTTTTCAATATTTTTTGATATTTTTCCAAATAAAGGGGACCACAAAAAATTGCATTATTGGCTTTATTTTAACAAAAAATCTTAGGGTACATTAAACATATGTTTATTATTGCAAGTTTGTCCTAGTGTTATAACAATACCAATATTTTGGTACCGGTACTAAAATTATTTCGATATTTTCCGATATTTTCCGATATTTTTCGATATTTTAAAAAAAAATTCGATATTTTTCAATATTTTTCGATATTTTTGGATATTTTTCCAAATAAAGGGGACCACAAAAAATTGCATTATTGGCTTTATTTTAACAAAAAATCTTAGGGTACATTAAACATATGTTTATTATTGCAAGTTTGTCCTAGTGTTATAACAATACCAATATTTTGGTACCGGTACTAAAATTATTTCGATATTTTTCGATATTTTTCAATATTTTTCCATATTTTTCCATATTTTTCCATATTTTTCCATTATTTCCGGTACTTTTCGGTACTTTTCGGTACTTTTCTAAACAAAAAGGACCACAAAAAAATTGCATTTTTGGCTTTATTTTAACACAAAACCTTAGTGTACATGAAACATATGTTTATTATTGCAATTTAGTCCTTAAATAAAATAGTGAACATACTAGACAACTTGTCTTTTAGTAGTAAGTAAACAAACAAAGACTCCTAATTAGTCTATGCAGTAACATATTGTGTCATTTATACACCTATTATTTGGTACACATTATGAGGGACAAACTGTAAAAAAATGTATTATTAATCTACTTGTTCATTTACTGTTAATATCTGCTTATTTTCTGTTTCAACATGTTCTTTCTACACTTCTGTTAAAATGTAATAATCACTTATTCTTCTCTTCTTTCATACTTTACATTAGTTTTGGATGATACCACACATTTGGATATCGATCCGATACCAAGTAGTTTCAGTATCATACATTGGTCATATTCAAAGTCCTCATGTGTCCAGGGACATATTTCCAAACTTTATGAACATTATATGAATTTTAAAAAAAACGAAAGAAGATGTTGTGATGCCAAAAAATATTGACGTATACTTGGATACTTGGTATCATTACAGTGGATGTCGGGTGTAGATCCACCAATGGCGTTTGTTTACATTTTGATGCCGGTGAGCTGCGCTGTGTAGTGAAACATGTTTAGCTATTCCTCGTCCTCCAGTGATAATGATACTTGTAAGAAACATACTTTATTCGTCGCCATGGAGACGGGGATTAGTGATTTAGAAGTAGCCATGTCTTAAAGCACCTCTTCCTGAGGGTGTTTCAGTGTTATAACTTCACCTTTATCTTTACTTTTTACACCAAAATGCGTCCATTCTCCCTTTTTTGTCTACACACTGTGTCTGCTTGTAAGTACTCTGTGTGTGTGCGCTGCCGAACATGCTCCTCTGCTGGTAAAACCAGCAATGGCACGACGTGACTTCGACCGTTAGTTCCAGAGACGATGTAGTACCGAAAATAATTCCTTAGTATGGCGATACTGTACTAATATCGTTATACCGTACATTCCTAGTGGGTTTTATCATCGAAATAAAAAAAACAAATATATAAAAAAACTTGCCAAGTGTCTCGGCCCATCTGCGTAGACTAAAAAAAAAAAAAAAAAACGAGTAGCATGAGAGTCTGGACGTGGCGGCCGCTCGCTCGCCTGACGTGAGCGGGCAGCTGTTGGTCTCACAGATTCGCCGGATGCCACAGTATTTACCTAGCGTCTTAGGCAACAGCTGGGCAGAAACCAGATAGTGCACCTCTGAAGTTCCCAGGAGGCGGAGACACGGAGGGGTTAGAGGGGGGGGGGTAGAGGGGGGGTTGGGGGGGGTCAGGCTGCAGACATGGCAAACATTGCATTGGCAAAGCTTTTAAAACATGACGGCAGTGAGGAAGTTACCATCCTGCTGTGTGTGTGTGTGTGTGTGTGTTCTTGTATTTCTACCCTTCTTGAGACAAGAAGAAGAAAAAGTATCTTCCATATGAGGAGGTGTGAACAAGTGATGACATAAATCATGGTCCCAATAACATTGCATCTGAATAGAGAGCCAAATACTAGAGTCCGTGAACATTGCTCCAAAGTCAGGATTTTTTTGTTGATTTAATGTGCACACAAAAGTAAAAAAAAAAAGTACAAAAGTATCTTCCATATGAGGAGGTGTGAACAAGTGATGACATAAATCATGGTCCCAATAACATTGCATCTAGTAGACAATGTCTCTTGTGCACCCCTGCTGGTCAAAATGAGGGTGGTCCCAAAAAAGGAGGGACTTTTCAAATTGACTGTGTGTCACTTTTAAAAGTGCTCCCCCTCTGGTCAACGTATGAAATAACAAGTGTGTGTAAGAAATTGAAATGTGCCCCCTTTGGCCAAAATTAATTAAAACAAAAATAAAATAAATATGTGTAAAGAGACATACTGTAATAAATTGAAATAAATAATGAAAGTTAAAAACCACTTGTAAACAAAAAAATTCAACGACAAAAAATAAATAACTAAAAGCAGTCTTTATTCTCACAATGTGTTGACTTTTTTCTTATAAAATTGGGAATGATTTCTCATGTTTTTTCTGTTTCTGTAATATTGCAATATTTTCTTGTAAAATGATTACTTTTTTATGTAGCATTTTTACTTTTAATGCAAAAATGGTGACATTTTTCATACATACAATTTTGACTTTTATGACAATAGTGCCAGTGTTTTTTGTTGTTCTTGTAAAACAGTGACATTTTTTTGAGTAAAATTATGACTTTTGTCATCATTTTGTTAAATAAAATTCCAGTTATTATTAAAATATTGCCAAAATTTTAAAGTTTTCCTTTAAAATTCTGTCTTTTATCAAAATATTGCCAATGTGTTCGTTGTCCTTGTAAAACAGTGAAATTTTTCTGAGTAAAATTATGACTTTTGTCATAATTTTGCAGAGTAACATTCCGATTATTATTAAAATATTGCCAAAATTTTAAAGTTTTCTTATAAAAATATGTTTTTTATCACAATATTGCCAGTGTTTTTGTTGTCTTTGTAAAACAGTGACATTTTTTTTAGTAAAATTATGACTTTTGTCATAATTTTGTTAAATACAATTCCAGTTATTATTAAAAAATTGCCAAAATTTTAAAGTTTTCTTATAAAATTCTGTCTTTTATCACAATATTGCCAGTGTTTTTGTTGCCCTTGTAAAACAGTGACATTTTTTTTAGTAAAATGATGACTTTTGTCACAATTTTGCCAAGTAAAATTCTGATTATTATTATAATATTGCCAACATTTTAAATTGTTCTTATAAAATTCTGTCTTTTATCACAATATTGCCAATGTTTTCGTTAACCTTGTAAAACAGTGACATTTTTTTTAGTAAAATGATGATTTTTGTCACAATTTTGCCAAGTAAAATTCCGATTATTATTATAATATTGCCACAATTTTAAATTTTTCTTATAAAAATATGTCTTTTATCACAATATTGCCAGTGTTTTTGTTGTTCTAGTAAAACAGTGACATTTTTTTGAGTAAAATTATGACTTTTGTCATAATGTTGTTAAATAAAATTCCAGTTATTATTAAAATATTGCCAACATTTTAAAGTTTTCTTATAAAAATATGTTTTTTATCACAATATTGCCAGTGTTTTTGTTGTCCTTGTAAAACAGTGACATTTCTTTTAGTAAAATGATGACTTTTGTCACAATTTTGCCAAGTAAAATTCCGATTATTACTATAATATTGCCAACATTTTAAAGTTTTCTTATAAAATTCTGTCTTTTATCACAATATTGCCAATGTTTTCGTTGTCCTTGTAAAACAGTGAAATTTTTTTGAGTAAACTTATGACTTGTGTTATAATTTTGTTAAATAAAATTCCGATTATTATTATATAATTGCCAACATTTTAAAGTTTTCTTATAAAATTCTGACTTTTATCACAATATTGCCAGTGTGTTTGTTATCCTTGTAAAACAGTGACATTTTTTTGAGTAAAATTATGACTTTTGTCATCATTTTGTTAAATAAAATTCCAGTTATTAATAAAATATTGCCAAAATTTTAAAGTTTTCTTAAAAATTCCGTCTTTTATCACAATATTGCCATTGTTTTTGTTGTCCTTGTAAAACTGACATTTTTTTGAGTAAAATGACGACTTTTGTCATAATTTTGTTAAATAAAATTCCAGTTATTATTAAAATATTGCCAAAATTTTAAAGTATTCTTATAAAATTCTGTCTTTTATCACAATATTGCCAGTGTTTTTGTTGTTCTTGTAAAACAGTGACATTTTTTTGAGTAAAATGATGACTTTTGTCATTATTTTGCAGAGTAAAATTCCGATTATTATTAAAATATTGCCAAAATTTTAATGTTTTCTTATAAAAATATGTCTTTTATCACAATATTGCCAGTGTTTTTGTTGTTTTTGTAAAACATTGACATTTTTTTGAGTAAAATTATGACTTTTGTCATCATTTTGTTAAATAAAATTCCAGTTATTATTAAAATATTGCCAAATCTTTAAAGTTTTCTTATAAAATTATGTCTTTTATCACAAAATTGCCAATGTTTTCGTTGCCCTTGTAAAACAGTGACATTTTTTTGAGTAAAATTATGACTTTTGTTATAATTTTGTTAAATAAAATTCCAGTTATTATTAAAATATTGCCAACATTTTAAAGTTTTCTTATAAAATTCTGTCTTTTATCACAATATTGCCAATGTTTCCGTTGTCCTTGTAAAACAGTGACATTTTTTTGAGTAAAATGATGACTTTTGTCACAATTTTGCCAAGTAAAATTCCGATTATTATTAAAATATTGCCAAAATGTTAAAGTTTTCTTATAAAAATATGTTTTTTATCACAATATTGCCAGAGTTTTTGTTGTTCTTGTAAAACAGTGACATTTTTTTTAGTAAAATGATGACTTTTGTCATAATTTTGTTAAATAAAATTCCAGTTATTATTAAAATATTGCCAAAATTTTAAAGTTTTCTTAAAAATTCCGTCTTTTATCACAATATTGCCATTGTTTTTGTTGTCCTTGTAAAACAGTGACATTTTTTTGAGTAAAATATGACTTTTGTCATCATTTTGCAGAGTAAAATTCCGATTATTATTAAAATATTGCCAACATTTTAAAGTTTTCTTATAAAAATATGTCTTTTATCACAATATTGCCAGTGTTTTTGTTGTTCTTGTAAAACAGTGAAATTTTTTTGAGTAAAATTACGACTTTTGTCATAATTTTGTTAAATAAAATTCCAGTTATTATTAAGATATTGCCAAAATTTTAAAGTTTTCTTATAAAATTCTGTCTTTTATCACAATATTGCCAGTGTTTTTGTTGTCCTTGTAAAACAGTGACATTTTTTTTAGTAAAATGATGACTTTTGTCACAATTTTGCCAAGTAAAATTCCGATTATTATTATAATATTGCCAACATTTTTAATTGTTCTTATAAAATTCTGTCTTTTATCACACTATTGCCAATGTTTTCGTTAACCTTGTAAAACAGTGACATTTTTTTTAGTAAAATGATGACTTTTGTCACTATTTTGCCAAGTAAAATTCCGATTATTATTATAATATTGCCACAATTTTAAAGTTTTCTTATAAAAATATGTCTTTTATCACAATATTGCCAGTGTTTTTGTTGTTCTAGTAAAACAGTGAAATTTTTTTGAGTAAAATTATGACTTTTGTCATCATTTTGTTAAATAAAATTCCAGTTATTATTAAAATATTGCCAACATTTTAAAGTTTTCTTATAAAATTCTGTCTTTTATCACAAAATTGCCAATGTTTTCGTTGCCCTTGTAAAACAGTGACATTTTTTTTAGTAAAATGATGACTTTTGTCACAATTTTGCCAAGTAAAATTCCGATTATTATTATAATATTGCCAACATTTTAAATTGTTCTTATAAAATTCTGTCTTTTATCACACTATTGCCAATGTTTTCGTTAACCTTGTAAAACAGTGACATTTTTTTTAGTAAAATTATGACTTTTGTCACAATTTTGCCAAGTAAATTTCCAATTATTATTATAATATTGCCAAAATGTTAAAGTTTTCTTATAAAATTCTGTCTTTTATCACAATATTGCCAATGTTTTTGTTGTCCTTGTAAAACAGTGACCTTTTTTTTAGTAAAATGATGACTTTTGTCACAATTTTGCCAGGTAAAATTCCGATTATTATTATAATATTGCCAAAATTTTAAAGTTTTCTTATAAAAAATGTTTTTTATCACAATATTGCCAGTGTTTTTGTTGTCCTTGTAAAACAGTGACATTTTTTTGAGTAAAATTATGACTTTTGTCACCATTTTGCCAAGTAAAATTCCGATTATCATTATAATATTGCCAACATTTTAAAGTTTTCTTATAAAATTCTGACTTGTATCACAATATTGCCAATGTTTTTGTTGTTCTTGTAAAACAGTGACATTTTTTTTAGTAAAATGATGACTTTTGTCACAATTTTGCCAAGTAAAATTCCGATTATTATTATAATATTGCCAACATTTTAAAGTTTTCTTACAAAATTCTGACTTTTATCACAATATTGCAAGTGTTTTTGTTGTTCTTGTAAAACAGTGACATTTTTTTGAGTAAAATTATGACTTGTGTCATAATGTTGTTAAATAAAATTCCAGTTATTATTAAAATATTGCCAACATTGTAAAGTTTTCTTATAAAATTCTGTCTTTTATCACAATATTGCCAGTGTTTTTGTTGTCCTTGTAAAACAGTGACATTTTTTTTAGTAAAATTATGACTTTTGTCACAATTTTGCCAAGTAAAATTCCGATTATTATTATAACATTGCCAAAATTTTAAAGTTTTCTTATAAAATTATGTCTTTTATCACAATATTGCCAATGTTTTCGTTGTCCTTGTAAAGCAGTGACATTTTTTTGAGTAAAATTATGACTTTTGTCATCATTTTGTTAAATAAAATTCCAGTCATTATTAAAATATTGCCAACATTTTAAAGTTTTCTTATAAAATTCTGTCCTTTGTCAAAATATTGCCAGTGTTTTTGTTGTCCTTGTAAAACAGTGACATTTTTTTTAGTAAAATGATGACTTTTGTCACAATTTTGCCAAGTAAAATTCCGATTAGTATTATAATATTGCCAAAATTTTAAAGTTTTCTTATAAAAATATGTCTTTTATCACAATATTGCCAGTGTTTTTGTTGTTCTTGTAAAACAGTGACATTTTTTTTTGTAAAATGATGACTTTTGTCACAATTTTGCCAAGTAAAATTCCGATTAGTATTATAATATTGCCAAAATTTTAAAGTTTTCTTATAAAAATATGTCTTTTATCACAATATTACCAGTGTTTTTGTTGTTCTTGTAAAACAGTGACATTTTTTTTTGTAAAATGATGACTTTTGTCACAATTTTGCCAAGTAAAATTCAGATTATTATTATTATAATATTGCCAAAATTTTAAAGTTTTCTTATAAAAATATGTTTTTTATCACAATATTGCCAGTGTTTTTGTTGTTCTTGTAAAACAGTGACATTTTTTGAGTAAAATTATGACTTTTGTCATTATTTTGTTAAATAAAATTCCAGTTATTATTAAAATATTGCCAAAATTTTAAAGTTTTCCTTTAAAATTCTGTCTTTTATCAAAATATTGCCAATGTAAAATTATGACTTTTTTCATAATTTTGCAGAGTAACATTCCGATTATTATTAAAATATTGCCAACATTTTAAAGTTTTCTTATAAAATTCTGTCTTTTATCACAATATTGCCAGTGTTTTTGTTGTTCTTGTAAAACAGTGACATATTTTTTAGTAAAATTATGACTTTTGTCACAATTTTGCCAAGTAAAATTCCGATTATTATTATAATATTCCCAACATTTTAAAATTTTCTTATAAAATTCTGACTTTTATCACAATATTGCCAATGTTTTCGTTGTCCTTGTAAAGCAGTGACATTTTTTTGAGTAAAATTATGACTTTTGTCATCATTTTGTTAAATAAAATTCCAGTTATTATTAAAATATTGCCAAAATTTTAAAGTTTTCTTATAAAATTCTGTCTTTTATCACAATATTGCCAGTGTTTTTGTTGTCCTTGTAAAACAGTGACATTTGTTTTAGTAAAATGATGACTTTTGTCACAATTTTGCCAAGTAAAACTCCGATTATTATTATAATATTGCCAACATTTTAAAGTTTTCTTATAAAAATATGTCTTTTATCACAATATTGCCAGTGTTTTTGTTCTCCTTGTAAAACAGTGAAATTTTTTTTTGTAAAATGATGACTTTTGTCACAATTTTGCCAAGTAAAATTCCAATTATTATTATAATATTGCCAACATTTTAAAGTTTTCTTATAAAATTCTGACTTTTATCACAATATAGCCAGTGTTTTTGTTGTTCTTGTAAAACAGTGACATTTTTTTGAGTAAAATTAAGACTTTTGTCATTATTTTGTTAAATAAAATTCCAGTTATTATTAAAATATTGCCAACATTTTAAAGTTTTCCTTTAAAATTCTGTCTTTTATCAAAATATTGCCAATGTGTTCGTTGTCCTTGTAAAACAGTGACATTTCTTTGAGTAAAATTATGACTTTTGTCACAATTTTGCCAAGTAAAATTCCGATTATTATTATAATATTGCCAACATTTTAAAGTTTTCTTACAAAATTCTGACTTTTATCACAATATTGCAAGTGTTTTTGTTGTTCTTGTAAAACAGTGACATTTTTTTGAGTAAAATTATGACTTGTGTCATAATGTTGTTAAATAAAATTCCAGTTATTATTATAATATTGCCAAAATTTTAAAGTTTTCTTATAACATTATGTCTTTTATCACAATATTGCCAGTGTTTTTGTTGTTCTTGTAAAACAGTGACATTTTTTTGAGTAAAACTATGACTTTTGTCATCATTTTGCCAAGTAAAATTCAGATTATTATTATAATATTGCCAACATTTATAAGTTTTAGTACTCTTTTTCATAAAATTGCCAAAATGTTAAGCTTTTCTTGTAAAATTGTGACTGTTTTGAGCAAAATTCCAACTTTTGTCATAACATTGCACAAATGTTCAGTTTTTCTTGTAACATTTTGACTGGCGTTGACTAAAATTACAACTTTTATTGCAACACTGGCAAAATTCAAAGTTTTTCTTGTGAAATTATGGCCTTTTTCTTGTGAAATTCTCACTCATTTTTCACAAGAAGCTTTTTTTATATTTGCATGGTATGTATATATTATTAATGTTGTAAATACACTTCTTTATATATCTGGAAAGGCTGGTCCTAAAGAGGTAGGCATTTTTTCTCAGGTCTCAAGAAGGTAACAAAT